>NW_011358795.1:72735-88219 GCF_000735185.1 Notothenia coriiceps | reverse complement strand
ACCCAGAGCTGCCAACTGTGTTAAAACACTATGTATGGAGGCTCCTAGAAAGTAAAGTTGGATCAGAAATACTCCATGTGTAAGCAGCAGTGTTGGGACTAAGGCGTTAGAAAAACGCGTTACTGTAACGCAACTACTTTTTGCAGTAACTAATAGCGTTGTTACCTATTCCCATTAAGTAACGCTGTTATAGTTACTGTGATTTAAATGGGTGCGTTACTGCGTTACATTATATGATGGAACTGAACCGAATCTCCCTGCGGATGTAACTTACAGGCGAATACAGCGATGTCCTCTCACAGCACCATGGAAAAGTGAAAGTAACCAGAGAGGAGTGATGATTGGTTATACTACAGAGCCTTTGGAACAATGTTCAAAGCAAGGCTGAGGTCAATCTTCTCCACACCAATTGCCTATCACAGAAAAACATATTTGAAATTATTTCATTATTCACACACAAATAAAACAAAAATGTTATGCTCCTTAAAGGCGACATTTACCATTTAATTATGTACCTTTAGGTTAATATGAACCAACTTCCGCCGAGATGGGCGCCTCCAGTGTAAAAAGCTACAGTAGCCTATACTAATGAAGCTTAGCGCAAGTTCAACCAGGAAGACCGTCTTTCTCATTCACGTATACGTTATTACTCTCTCTCCTCTCAATAAGTGACAGGGGGCGTCACTCTTCAGTCTAACCAATCACTTCGCTCTATTTCCAAGAGCCTATCATAGCGCTCTGTCAAACCTTTTTAATCTGCTCTTTTCCCCTCTGACAGCTGTCATTTCAGGTGACTCGACACAACCCTCCTCCACCCCTTTTCTCCTCCCGTCCCTCTGAATCCAGGTTCAAGCTAAACCACTCCTCTTCAGACCGACCCCAACTATCCATTCACCACCACCAGTGTCTAGACCCCGGGGGGGTTTCATCGGATCGGTTCATGATACTTCCTGCACAACGGGGCCTAAATCGCCAAAATTACCATTACATTTATTTGTTCATCCGTGCAATAAATATGCATCACTCAAAACAGTCTCTCCTGATTGAACTATCTTTAAACATTTCCTATAGGCTTTCAAAAAGGGAATCAATCTCCATGACCCTGATGTTAAAATGGCCAACTTTATAGCACAAAATAAACATGTTTACAGCGTTGTACAAAAAACAACTTGGGTCTTGATAGCCTAAATGTATTTATGACGACTGTACAGGCCAAGGGATGTCTTTTTATATAACTTATTTAACATAATTCATTATTAGGGTGTAGTCACATTGAATGACGGGTGGGTGGTGCTCAGAACTCTACGGCTCTGCTGCGTCACAAAGGCCAACCTTAACTCCACTGACAATGACCTTTTACGCAACGGTCCGAGAGTTCAATGGTGGCGTCACTGCCGATATTGTAACGGCCCCAATTGCAAACTTTGAGTTTCACAAAGTCTGGCTGGTGTCATGGATACTTACTCCATATGTAGTACAGTCTATGGTTCAACCCTTACCCACACAGCATCCCAATAGTTCGTCATACAATATCAAGGGTATGCAGTTGACTGTACATTTTCTATACACTCGATCATACATACTCCACTTTGAATGGAGGCTGTGTAGATGTTTTTTTAAATGGGGCCCTGAACATGTTTTGATATAACATGATATAAAACATTTACCAACCTCTATAATTACTGACTTTACATGAAAAGTGAATAATTGGGTAATATTATCGTACCACATCATGTTTGCCTCAGCCATAGGCTAATTTGTCTTGCAATTAAACATACAATGCTCCAGGCACTGCTAGGAAAACTGTCAAACGAGTGTGGCCGCTGCTTAAGTTTCACTCACTTTTAATGAGGGTCAGACACATTGCTCACAGTAATATACATGCACAACAGAAATGGTTTTGATCCTCTTTTACTTACTGACGTGGTTCAGTGTTGCCATGGTAGACTAATGCACACAAAATATCCCTTTGACAGAAATCTGTTGAAGTGGCAGCAAATGTATCTAGAACTTTTCATTTAGGCTACTGCATATTTTACATTGTCAAACATGTGATCAAGCTTCAGTGACAGCTGGCTGATAATCATGGGGGATCAGAATATGAAGGAAGGACTGGTGCGTAACAGATTGATAAAAAGCGGAGACTGACATTTTAAATGTATCAGCCTGATGCTGGTTGCACATAAATTGAGCACATTGAAGGAGTGTTTAATTGTGCAACCCCATTAAGATGTGCCCCACCACTTCAACATGTGCCACTGCAGATATAATCCATAAAATATTCATTATCATGCCACCTTCCATTAGCTTTAATGATCCAATCAAACAAAAGAAAAGTCATCAAACAGCGATCACACAAGGCCGTCGACAAAATATAGTAAGAATCAGTATATTCCTCAACAGGTCCACAATGTATGACCAAATATTAATGTCAACTCTGGTACTTTGGGTAATAGTCAAACACTGGCTTTAGCTTTTACAGTTACCGTTGATGGTGCACGTGAAAACAGCACAGGGTGTGTAGTTGATGTACTGCTGGAAAAAAGGGTACTCACGTAGTTAAAGATGACATGCACTTTAGATTAGGCACATATTTGACTTTAGATTACATTTTAATCAAGTAAACTCATCATGTGTGTGCTTAAGGTCATCGTTCACTTTTTAAATATTAATTTAAGACCATGTTCTTTTCCTATACTTACGGATTGCTTTGAGTTTGGCTTTAGAAAAATAGCTAAAACCTACAATAAAAAATTGTGAATGATTCCCAGATAAATTTCACTTGAAGTTTACCAAGTTTATTGACAACATAATGTCATAATCCAAGTGACATGTTATTTTCAAAACCCACGGATGAAAAACACTTCTAAATTGCTTTCATCAATCAAGGACAACGGGTAATTCTTATGTTCATCGCCACATGTACGTTTATGTATTTGAAGAAGCAGAAGGAGATATGCCCTGGTGATTAAAGCTATGATACAAAGGTTTTTTTATAATTCACAATACAACAAGAATGATGGAGCATCTGGCTTTGTGTTAGAGAACTTGTTTTACATTTTTTTCTCTGGGTATGCATTGTAAATGTCATGACTGATGGAAATGTTTGCTGAACTGATGAAGTTGGACAGTGTTGGTAGTCAACCAGATATGTATAACCCAACAAACAAATCAACATTTATTGGATGCAGAATACAAAAGAGACTGTCCACATCCGCTGTATATTTGCCATTTTCTCTATTTCACAACTATTTACCATACAGATGGATATTAATAATGTTATATTTAATAAAAACATTATAGATTTCACCTTTAAAGGTCATGCTTTTCAAAGCAACAGTTGGGCAGTCATAAATCCTTTTTCGTCTGAGCCTCCACTTCTCCCTTCCATTTTATAGAGGCAGCTGCTCATGTAGTTATTCATTCAATTCATCCACCCAAAAAGAGGTAGTGAGTTGAGAAAAGGAGATCCCTTATTCAAGCCATTAATAACTATTTCCCCGAGGTACAAACCCCATCACAAAGTGCTTTTAAAGACTGTGAGAAAGAGACTTGGCAGAGTAGAAGAATACATTTCTGCTTAATTAATCCCATTCCTTACTTTAGGTATTAAAAGGCAATGGTCTGTTTAACAACTTTCGGCGACACTAAACGGGTAATTAGTCACAGCCTAATCATTTTTCATAAATGTTATGGGTATGTCCAGGGCGGGCTGTGCTCCCTGGAGGGTCGTCCCACTAGCCACCTCACTTATTCCACGCCCTTTTCACAGCTCCCTGACTCCACACAGGATTAAGCCATTTTCTTTTCTTCTCAGCCAGTTTGTCTTCAAATATATCATGCTCTTTAAATCCGATGCCCAAACCTCCTTAGTCTTAACCCCCAGATCCAACCACCTGCTTCTGATAGCATTGAAGACAAACCCTCCTCAATGTGGGCAAGCTAGAGGCGGTGTGATGTAGAAACCATTTCTCCAATATGAAAAGCGGGGGGAGATAAAGTGGAATGAGAGTGGAAGCCCGGGCACCATCAACTGTGGCACACTGACTTGCAGCTTGTGCCAGCTGATACAAGCAGCCAATCCTAGAGCTGAATACAGCATTTGTGACATTTATTCAAATTCTCTGGAAATTAGAATCATTTAAATGGTGAGAGCTACCCACTGCCCAGGTGTAAATGTGATTTAAATAATGCTTTCTGTTCTCCACACCTGCTCAGACACTCAGCCAGGATTCTGAATTTTTAAAAAGGACATGTCATTGTGTTTTTCTGACAGAATATAAAATAAAAAAGCTGAAAACACCAGTGATAGCTTTTATCTTGCCCTTGTAAAAAGCTTTACCCGCCCACAGAAGCAGAGGCTAAAGACTAAATCAATTAAACAGCCCATCTCCAACGTCCGTTTGAGAATTAAAATCAGCAAAGTACTCCATATTCATGCAAAACATCTGCTACGTGCCAAGAATGGGCAAAGATGAGATGGTGCTAGCAGGCATTTGACCAAATAGAGGAGTGGGGTGTACCAGCAAGATGCTCAACCTGAACCTAAAAGCCTCTATTGGACCAACATGTGTAAACCACATCTGGTTGCTAAGAGGTAATCAAATATTGCTATTTTCTTAAATTGTTATCAGCCTTTTACTGTCGATAACTAAACCACCTAGGATCATTTCAACCGGGTCATTTCATTATTTCAAAAATCAATCGTAACATATCAATCAGCTTCAACCTAGAGCTTGGTCTAATAACCCTAAAAAAACACTGAGGTCACGTCCGAGGCGATCATAAAACATGGTGTCATGCATCCCCAAGCGCATGTCACTGGTGTTAATGTCACATTGCTTTGTGCCATCTGGAGTAACTGCGGCAGTTACACCAATATTGTTTTCCTCACAGCTCCGTCTATTTCACAAGTTTTTATAATTCTCCAGCAGCTAGCATTTCAATATGGGTGCAGCTCTCTATGACGCAAGTAATATCTGCAACCATGAGCGGCAGTGTGCATTAGTAAAAGCCACAGGTGGTGTTACTACAGAGGCATCTTTCGCTCTTCACTCATCATTAACCTTTAAACACCCGATGGACCTTTTCTCACTGAAGACATCTTGACCTGCAGGAATAGCACAGATCTAACAAATAACATTAATGTTACAATGATGTGGGAAAGCAAGCCATGCCAGTGAGCCAGCATTCACAATCACACAGACTGTCACAGACACCCCACCCTAATAATGGACAGCAGGGCCTTTTCTAGATTGGTTTCTATCTATTTGAGGAAAACTAATGTGACAGTCGAAATGTCAGACAACAGAATTAGATTCAAAGCATGATGTGACACATATGAGACAGGTATAGAAAAAACAGCCAATAATGTCAGGTATTTAGGGTTATTATGCATGTACAATAAAATGAGCTGGGTGTGTGTAATGTAAGGTATTTATGGTAATTATGTAGAGCTTGTATGCTTGAGGGTCAAAAGGTGTTAATTTGCAAAGGCAGATAAAAAGAACAAAAGGAAACCAATACTCTGGTTTGACACTGATCTTCAAAGTGATGTTACACAAAGACAAAAGTCTTGTATCCCCTTTGTAGAGACTATGTATACAGTATGATGAACATGGACCAATTGACGACTACAGTAAATCTCTCATTTGGAACAGTATACTCCGGGGTGAACCTCCAACTCTGCAAATTCAAATGTTCTGCTTCACACAGACCAAATAGAAAAGTCTGCTTTGGTGCTTCTCAACAACCAAGTTAATCCACAGGAAGTCGTTCTCAAACTAAATGTAACGGCTGATCTTCCGATCAGATGGTCAGTTGATCCCCCTGTAGTCAACATGTCGTTGGTTTCATTGGGCAAAATAATTAAGGCCAAATTCTTCCTGTAGGAATCTCTACGGTATTGAAGTGTATTTAAGTTGCTTTCGATAAAAATCTAAACATCGTACCATAAATGTCTTTGAATATAGAACTGGTAAACATACCAAGTTTGATATATTCACTACATCTGATTAACACCTGGCCCAGTTTACTCACTGGCAGTTTATTTCTGGCCTAGACTTATGTATTTATATAATATATATAGGGATCGGTATCGAGAACAGATACTAAGTCAGTACCGGTTGCCGATTGGACGGTATCGGTATACCGTTAAGCCGCTGGACAAACGGTCCTGCTATCGGTATATGAATTACGCTACTTCCTTAGTTTAAACAATTCTGGTTGGTTGGGAACCCTCATCCCGTGTGACGTATCCGGTTTGAGTACCACTCTGATTGGACACTGTGAATGCCACTTGTCATCTCTCCAAACAGCGCTCTTTTTACTGTGAGACTCCCGGGGACAGACTACAGGGGCAGACGCAACATCTTGCAAGAAACAGCGTCTCAAGGCTTCTTAACATTTAACAACCCATTAATGATGCATACCCACTTAACGGGAAGAAACTCAGCTAACAGACGATATCAACCATATTACTTACAAGGAACAGAAGTCCAACACCAAGAGTCTAAATCAACACTTAGCAAAACGGGCTAACAAGGCTAACGGCTACTTTAGCAAATAACCGGCAAAAGCGATCTTTTCTACATAATTGTATCCCCACAAACAACATATCACATGAAAGCTGATTCCATTGGTGTAAGTCTCATCACTGTACGACCAAAACTCACTGAACTAGCAGCCAGGAAAGAGCAAGAAAACAACTTCACTTTACGTAGCTATGATGATAATTATGTCTTACCTTTGCGGTTTTGTGATCAAAAGTTGTGTTCAAGGGCATAAAAACGGTTAATCCAATGTCTCTGTAACTCTAAAATGATTACTAATAATCCATCATTACAATTATAAATAATAAACGCAATAAACGGATTATAACCGTTAGCCGACCGGAGCTTCCGGTTTAGGAGGTGCGCACACAGCGTCTCGTTTTAACTGAATAATGTAATGATCATGTTTACATGGATTTATGAACTGCCCCTAATTACCGCCCCCCTTCCAGAGACACACTCATCTGCTTGGTATGAAAGTGATATTGAAAAAGTTACATTAAATAATAAATACAAATAAAAAACAATAAAATGACTGTTGTTTAATCTTCACATCTTGTAATCATGTCTATAATTTTGAGCACCAAAATATTGAAAAGTATCAAAAAATACCGGTATCTACATATATCTATAGATATATCTATATCTATATATCTATATCTATATATGACAAAATGTATTTGGGTGGCTCCAGGACTTAAAATGAGGACACAGCTCGAGGTGCAGGGAGGTGAAGTTTCAGCTGGCCTTAAGTCAAGTACAAACATTGGCTCAGTTAGAGAGGCAATCACATCAGCCGCCTCCATAGGCTGTAATGACTTGCTTACAGTACACATGGACAAAGTGGTTTAGTATAAAATTGCTGCACTTTCGATCCCTGACAATAGCTCTCTGTTAAGCAGACGTCACTGCACATGCTCCATGTTTACACTGCCGAGAGGAAAAAATGCAAACCGGTTGTGTTTATGGTTTTGGCTCTGTGCAATAATATGGCACAGATCCATAAATTACAGCCATTGGTTATGCTGCATATTGTTTGGTAGAATATATGTGGTGTTTGTTTTAATCCACACTTGGAAATGGAATTTAAAAGCAGCATCTTCAAAAATAATTACTACGTTTAGGCTGAATACATAAAGTCCGCTGGCAGAGGCTCAAGTATTAGGAGTGAGGGTATATACTGCCATAACTAGGTCTTTAAAAATCCTGGAATTCAAATTCAAAGTGACTCCCAAGTGAAGAGAGAATGTAAAGTGTTTTTTTTCCCCATCCCATATGATTTGTTTGATCGCAGCAGGGACCAAATGCATCTTTTATTAATGGTTTTGGAAAAATGTCAGAGCCCCTGTCTGTTTATTGCTTTACAAGGCTCCTGTGTTGTTGTTAATCCTCTTGCCTTTAATTAACATAACAACATTATTAATGTCTCCTTTTTATCTTCATTATCATGTCTTAAATCCCTTTAGCCGCTGAGAAGCATGCCTAATCGCGAGGAAATGTGTTGTGATATGTGTTATTTCAGATTGGTTTTCCAACTTGCAGCTGCAGTTAAAAACCAAACCGAGGCTCATATGGATTCATCGTCTGAGGGAAAGCAAATTAGTCTTAGCTGCCCGTCTCAGTGATGCATATTTGTTCTAACTTTCAGACATTTAAATGAAATTGTTTGTTAACTTTTCTTCTAAATTAACAGATCTTTAAGATTTTAAGTGCTCCAAATCAATTAAGCTATTAATGTTACTTTTATAGCTATAAATGTTTTTAGTGTAATGCATAGCTGAAACATGAGCAAACATATCCGTTATTAAAGAAATATGAAATAGCTACATTGATGAAATGCTAATAAAATGCAATTTTAATATCATAGAAGTTCAGATATCTTCAGTATGTAATGATAATATTTCCTAAAAATACAAACAGTCATTGATTACATAGTGTTGTCACACTGTCACTCAACAACGAAGTGTTAAAATTCCTACTTTTCTCCTCTTTTGGATTGCAAACAATAGATATGGGCAGACTTCATTTATTCACTCCTTTCCCATTTAAAAAAAAAAAAGAACTTAAGTATGATATTGTGATTTCATCGAGGCTCAAATGCTACCTCTTAAAAGTGATCCACCAGCGGTACTGCACTAAAAAGTCCAGAACTGGTAGCAAAAAAAAAAAAAAATCAGGTTTGTTACTTGCCGTCTTGCCAGAAAATCTGTTGAATCTCTGGGTGTTTCTCAATGTCGAGGACGCTTGCTTGGTAGCACATGTCTTCCGAGTCACTTGCTTCAGAAGCGAGGCAAGAATCCTTCCTAGCCTCGGAAAACGAAGAATTGTGGAACAGGCTAACAGGTGTGCAGGTGTGCCCCGCCTAAAATGGAGCGAGATTTCCGCCAAAGATTTGGAAATTGGTCCGTGCGCAAAGCATTGTGGGGATTTTAAGACCGCGGAGTCTACACATGTGCAGCCTCAAAATGTCTCGCTACGAAGTACGCCGGCCTCGGTAGAATTCCAAGTATGCTGGACATTGGAACAGTCCTTCGGCGGCACTCGATGACGTAGTATGCTTGAAATAGTGGCTCTGGAGCAGCCTTCCTCGACATTGAGAAACACCCAAATGAGTAAGTGAAGCCATGCACTCTCTTAGCTCTGATGCATAGTTTACTAGAATAACATCAACATGTTTTGGAGCAAAAGGAGTGTGTTTCTCATTTATCCTGGCAGGCTACATACATACATGTAATTATTACTTTCACTTATCTCTATAAACCAGTTTTACTGCTCACACAAAGACTTCCAATCTGGATAAACAAAACTATATCTGCAAACAAATATTATGAATTCACCAAAAAAAGTACCCTGTCTTTGTGGACGTACAATGAACTATTAAATATGTATTTAATAACAGATATGTTTGCTCTTAATTAAGCACTTGGATTATAAAACAAAAAAATCTTCCATACCAACATGTCCCCCCCTTTTCTCTTAGCTAAATACAGTAAGCAGCCTTGTCTCAGTTTACAAGTCCAGAATACATTCACCACCTGAACTGCTTTAAGACACAATCACATCCACTAGGAGAGTGATACAACTGTTTCGCATTTACACAAATCTGGTTTTAAAGTCTTGCTAAAGCGAAAATACAGTAGATTATTGCAGATTGTAGACTTCCAGTGGCCAAGTCGGCAATTTGTGGAGCTCTTTTAGTCTTTCTAAGTGTAATCTGATCGATTTATTAAATTCAGATGGCAAAACAAATGATTTTGCAGGGGGGTGAAACACTCCAAATAGTTCATAAGCTTTTGTAAATATGCACCAGTAGAGATTAAGCAGGCTAGCACAACGTAGTAATCTTTTAATGAATACAGCTTGTTGAGAGAGGCCGCCGGTACAAAATGAATGGGTATTTTTTAAAAAGGTCCATCGGCCCAATGATGCAGCGGCCAACTAGGATTTGAAACAGAATGCCAGATGGCCAGTGCAACACCAACTCTGGTAAGTATGTGTTGTTTAACGCGATTCAGAGAGCCAACAACTAATGCTCTGCACACTGCACTCAAGTGTTAGGGGAGGAGTTATGTTTAATGTGTCATAAAACCATGATTGCAGGCCCAATTAAAAAAGTAATAAACACGGAAATGTTGAAAACAGTTTACAATCCGCAATGCAGTACAACGTAGCTTAAAATGATTTCACGTATTTACTAAAATGTATAATGAGTTCTGAAACGAATCTCTGATTGGACTCCACCCAGCCTTTAACGTCACTGAGCGAACTGAAGTGAACGAGCAGTAGAGATAAATTAAGAAGGACAAGAAAGGATGTTAGAAATGGGCACAGCAAGGCTGGTGTATCCTGTGGATTTGAAGGACAACTGTACGGTGGGAGAGGCTGATAGAAGTGTGGCTTCATGAGTTTTCAGTGTTCAGATAAAGAGATGGAGGCCGGCAGGTGAGAAAGGATATGTTTGCAAGACAGTGTGAAAAAATAAACAAAGTGTTTGTGAGCGCATGTGTGACAGAAGTACAGAAAGAAAGGCACAGATATGCGTGTTTGTTGGAGAAAGTTAGGCGATGCGTAGTTCCCGCAGGAAAGATAATCCTTATAATATCCTGCAGTACGGGATGCTCTGCTATTTTCTAATCTTGTAGTTTGAGTGCGTTCACGATTCACAGGGAGATAATCAGTAAAGTTCCACTTTATGCGCAGAGCGAAACCCAAAATCAGGTTGGATTTAAAAACTCCTGTAGTCTGAGCACAGCTTTCAAAGTTTTCTTTATCAGGTTGTTTAATAAATATTCAGAGAAAACTCCTAGCTAGGAACTTTTAGTGCCATTAAAGGGAAGTCATGGTGGTTAGATACTTTCATGCATATACTGTTAACCTTAGTTTCATAGAAAAAAGGAAACAAAACATCTACATTATAATTGGATAAATTATTCTTAGTACAAGCATTAGTACAATCAGCAGCTATCAAGTATTCATACAGCAAATAGGTTGTGGTGTTCGTGTTTCATCTACTACATACAGTAGTTTGAGTTATACGGCTTGTCATGTCCTATATCGTTAAGAAATATGTTTTGTATCACTTGTCAGTCACTTTTAATTACCCAGAGCTGCCAACTGTGTTAAAACACTATGTATGGAGGCTCCTAGAAAGTAAAGTTGGATCAGAAATACTCCATGTGTAAGCAGCAGTGTTGGGACTAAGGCGTTAGTAAAACGCGTTACTGTAACGCAACTACTTTTTGCAGTAACTAATAGCGTTACTAGTTACCTATTCCCATTAAGTAACGCTGTTATAGTTACTGTGATTTAAATGGGTGCGTTACTGCGTTACATTATATGATGGAACTGAACCGAATCTCCCTGCGGATGTAACTTACAGGCGAATACAGCGATGTCCTCTCACAGCACCATGGAAAAGTGAAAGTAACCAGAGAGGAGTGATGATTGGTTAACGCGGGGTAACATTTCAGGGTAAGCCAATCAGAGACAGAGTTGAGCGGGTCTTGCCTTATGGGGAAAATACACACACGAACACTTGCTCACGAACACCCACCCACCCACACACACACACACACACTGTGTCACAGAACAACACAAAGACTTGTATTTTTATTGTTATTATTTTTAAAGTAAAGTAACTTGTTACTAGTTACTTTTATAATTTAGTAACTAATAAAGTAACTAGTTTAGTAACTAGTTTGTTGAGAGCAGTAACTATAACTATTACTAGTTTAAAGTTACTACTTTTTAAAAGTAGCTTGCCCAACACTGGTAAGCAGTCTTAATACAGCTTTGTTACCTGCATATATCATAGAGTTACAACCTGACTATAACTTTTCACTGGGTCTATTCATCAGCTGCTCTGATGCCTAGTGTGATTTCCAGTGTCAGCACAACGTGTACAAAGTAGTAAATCAGATAGGCTTTATGTATGCATGTGTGTCTGAAGAGTATATTCGTACTGAGCCGACAGGAGCCACCAATGACATTGAGTTGGTACAGAGAACATGATTGATTAAATGCTGCTTTGTTTTTTCCTTCTCTGGTGGGTGTTAATGGTATTTGGTTAGAAAGATGATGTAAACACTTTTTTGTACTGGTAAGTAGTACGTACCACATGAAGAAGCCGATGTGTATGTTTTGTGTACAATACAGTTTGGAAGAATTAAACACCATTAAATATGTTTTAATTTGATGAGTTTGTCTTATTTTTTAATGTGAATAACCCCTCCAACTGTAAATAGCTCTACAAAGACCCATATACTTACAAAAGCATTTGATTACCTTATAAACAACATTTTAAATATCCGATAACAGAAAATAAGTTATATTAATCATCAAAATAACTGTACATGCTATACATGTCCAAAATCTTAACACGTTTATTGTTGCTAACACTTCTCATTGTGTTAGTGTCATTCACATGGCTCTTTGATATACTGTATGTTTGTTTGATGAGGCTTTAAAAGAGTGATAATGAAGTGCTTTGAGGCATACTGCTGTAGTTGTGTTTCTGGTGATCTAGGCGGTCTTATGGTGATGGAAATGAGTGATTTATTTAAATACTAGTCCCAGCTTGTAAAACACGGCTATTGCATACACCTGAAGTCCCAGACTTCAAATTGGTTGTTTTGATATTATGATAGATGACACCCTCCTGTAAGGTATTCTCCCACAGCAATATGTGCATAGTAATGAATGGCATATGATATCTGGCCTACTTTCCAGTTGAACATAAAATGAATCTGTCACGAGACTCTCAGTTTAATAGTGCAACCAATAAAAGTGCATCCCAACAGAGAGCCAGTTCTGCACGCGTGTGTGGTAACATATGGAGGCACACAGAGTGGGATACTATATTCTCATATTGCAGAGTTCAGTCGCTTCAGTTAACATTTACTCATGCACCATTGAGTGAAATTAGCCTACTTTATGCCGTAGCAACACAGCCAATTCTCTGTGAGAGCTGCTTCCCAAGAAGTCAATAGAACGTATTGAATTACATGCTGGCAATGATGAGGGGAGCCGTCCAAAGGGATCATACAGACTGAAATGCTGCATACCTTAGGGTTGCAGTAGAATCTGCAGTGTAATATGGACAAGCAGAAAAATAACAGCCCCACTCTGTGGAGTGGAACCGGAGGATTCAGAGATCAAATAGATAAGCCACTTCAGACCTTTCCATTTCAGCGCATGATAGAGCTCACATCACTACATTCTTGCTCGGCACATCATCCCATCCCTATTTGCTCTCTGCTACTGATGCTTAGAATACAAGGCTTGACTGTGTTAGAAGATTGTGATATAAATTGAAGCTTAATTAAAATCTTAATTATTCAATTGACCCAGCAGCTGGTGATCAGTGGAAATGAAGCATGAAGAGAGTGTTTTATTAAAACCCGTAATGTTAAATTATATAAGCAATGTCAACTCAAATGTGCATTAGCGGGCTTCTGCATGATGCTAATTAGAACAGGATCTAAGTACACATCTTATTAAAAATCACAGTTAGTGCCGCCGCCTCTCGCTCGCACCACAAGTAAACTGCAGCGCTGATGTCACAAAAATAAATAGACAAGCTGGTAATGAAATTACAGACGGGTCTATTTTTGGGGAATAAATCCAGGATCAAATTACATTTTTTTTATCCATCAGCCTTTCACAGGGGCTTTTCACTCCAAACTTCACCTTTTGCTGGGAGCTTTGCTAACTGCTCACGAGATATGTGCTACACATCCAGTCAGAATATGGATCGTATGGAGGCAGCAGTTGACTAGATATTCACAAGGCCTTCATCGTGCATCATACTACCCCACCGTGTCTAAATGTAGTGGTCTCATTTCTGTTTGTTGACCCATATTTTGCAGAAAACTATAAGCTGTAGAGAAAAATAAAAGTTGATTACCAAGTCTTTATTCCACAGTAATGACACCCTTTGTGCCGTAATATTTCATAGCTAATACTCAGAATGGCATGTGAGGCCAAACGTATTCTTCTGCTGTCAAATGAAGACTTTTATCTCTTAATTCTTCCAGGACTTAAACCCTTGCACTCAGTAACAGTCACCCCACTCCCGGCTTAGTTTATTTTATGATTTCTTCTCAGTTGGTTGGATTTACAACACAACTCACTTTTGTACTGAGCTTTTTCAGGGCTTTTGATATTAGAGAACCCTCCGCCTACTCACTTTTGTAAACACAGTCAAAAATATTGCCCTTTCAGGTTTTTCTCCCTTCGTGTTAACATGTGTAAAATGGATGCTGGAGGACTTAGAATCATGCAGTAATATCCCCCCTGCTTAGGGACATGAGGGTTTGTGAAGTGACAGTCTCACTGGGACCTAGAGCGTTGATAAAGGCCAGATGTTACCTTCCAACACACAGCAGCACAGCATGGGGAGGATCCCTCTGGAATCATGCTGCTCATTATCCTGTCTGATTGGACACCACTCTGACACAGAAGCCCAATAAGTGGCACATTTTACTAGTATCATCAGCAGTAATTACCTTCCCTCCAACCTGGTGAGAAGAGATGAACAGATTGCCGGTACTGTGCCTGCACACACCCAGTGAGATTTTTACAAAGTACTATGTCCTTTCTTGGTACCCTGAACTCTAAGAAATCAAGGGATTGCTTTGATGTTTGTTCTCAGTGAAACAATTCTAATTATCTCGTTTGTGAAGCATTACAGCTTTTTTTAATCTTAAAGTGGACCTATCGTGCTATATTTGAAAAATATATTGTAGGGCCATACCTATCTAAAACATGTCTGTGAAGTTTTTTTTTCAAAATACCAAACAGATCATGCATTTTAGCCATGCCTCATTTCGCTCTATTTGCTCTTTTCCAGCCCTGTTTTTGCAGGGGGCTGATTTTGTGAGCTGCAGCTGACCACGCCCCCCTGCAGGAGAGGTGAGCGTGCTTTTAGATCAGCTGCTGGGCTGCAGCGGGGAGAAGAGGGGGAGAAAAAGAGATCTTCGTCCTCCGTGTTTTATTCTTATAGAAGTAAGAAGAGAAGTAATGGGGCAGAAACCCTCCTTTTTACGCAGCGGTCCAGACATAGACACCAGACGGCGACACATATTCAGTTGCCAGTTACTTTGGCATTAGGGCAGGAATATCTAGATACTTTCTAAGGTTTGACATAATGAATTGTGCTACTTTTAAAGCAAGCAACGNCGCCCCCCTGCAGGAGAGGGAGATCAGCTGCTGGGCTGTCAGAAGAGGGGGAGGAAAAGAGAGGCTCCGTCCTCCGTGTTTTATTCTTATATGATTATATAGATAGACCCTCCAGAAAAACGCGGGCAAAAATCCTTGATTATGCGGGCTAAATTCCTTGATTATGCGATTAAACATGCGGGGTTTTATGTGATTTTATGCGGTGAAATTGCGGGAAGTTAGGAAATATGCGGAAAGTTGCGAAATATGCTAAA
>NW_011358795.1:71244-72725 GCF_000735185.1 Notothenia coriiceps | reverse complement strand
GAGTACAGTAGTCGAATCTTATTCTGAATTTCTCTGTGACATATCTGCCTCCACCACGCTTCCTCAGACTTTGAAGTTGCTGCGTTTTCGCCCGGTACTTTTAAGAAAGGACGTGTTTAACCAACGGATAACCAAAACCAAATGGGGTTGTAGCTGTATTTAAAGTCCGCAGTGGAAACCAGTGTGTGTGTAACATCTGATGTGTCCGAAATTCGGACGGGAAGACAAAATGCGGGAGTAATTGACCCCCGGGAGGGGAACCGAAGAGGGCAATGAATCGGGGCAGTTCTCCGCCTGTAAAATCGGGAGTGGAAGACAAGTACACCTTTTGGACACTTTGACAACTTCTCTCTACATATCAAACATACCGGTAAACCAGCATCGTTTGCTGTGAAAGCATATAACTCTGTCCACACAGAATTAAATCCTGTTTTCCTCCGGTACTTTTCTTTGATTTATCCATAGTTCGCTCATCGAGCCGGGGGTCAGGTTATTAACCCGCAGGAAAAGGCGCTCGCGCGGGACCGTAGCAGGATGTGACGCATATTTTAGTTGACCTAATTAAAACGGTTTTGTTTTTTATTTATGTGTCACAGTATCACCTCAAAATACAAGATACGAAACATTTTCAACCATGCAACAAAATATAAATAGTCCTACAAATACTTTTATTTTATTTCCTTCTTATTTTTTGTCTAAGCTCAAGGGAGCCAGAGCAGAGGGCTTAAAGGGCCGCATGCAGCCCGTGGGCCGCGGGTTGCCAACCCCTGCCTTAGACCGTTGAAGTGTCACAACTTCTCCATATTTCGAAGTGTTTCACAAGCCAGAACGACCTATTTTTCTTCCTGGCTTGCTCTATAATGATACAATTCAAATGCAATGCCAACAACAACGCAAACTACGACAACAACCCACACATTGCGCATTGTTTAGAGCGGTTATAAAGTGTTGAAGTGCTTAAATTCGAAACTGTGTCAACCTTTCACCTGTCAGAATCGAGACGAGGCAGTGCATTGAATCGCGTGATTGTACCGCGAACCAGTGAAGTTGATTCATTCAGGAAATGAAGCAGTTGCTGGTTCGGACGTCACATGTCACGTGATTTGAAGCAAGCTTCGAAGCACTGCTTCTATGGAATAGGAAGTCCAGGGTTGAAGCTCCGTTCGAAGCTTCAGTGTCAAACTGCCATANTGAAGCAGTTGCTGGTTCGGACGTCACATGTCACGTGATTTGAAGCAGTTGCTGCTTCGGACGTCACATGTCACGTGATTTGAAGCAAGCTTCGAAGCACTGCTTCTATGGAATAGGAAGTCCAGGGTTGAAGCTCCGTTCGAAGCTTCAGTGTCAAACTGCCATAACTACTCAACAGTTTGTGTCATCTGCACACACAACGTTGTTGTTGGCTCAATAATACGCATTAAACCTGCCATAACCCAAGAAAGCAGTGTGTGTGTGTGTGTGTGTGTGTGTGTGTGTGTGAG
>NW_011358795.1:43958-71208 GCF_000735185.1 Notothenia coriiceps | reverse complement strand
CGTGTGCCTTGGTCGAGTCTCAGTGTGTGTGTGTGTGTGTGTGTGTGTGTGTGTGTGTGTAACTGAGTATGACTCATGTAGAAACTTGTTTGTCTTGTGTTATGATTTCACAGAGTTTGTCCTTATGTCTTACCCCTCAGACTGCCTCCAGATCACAAAATGAGTGATTGTAAGGAGGGAAGTGAGGATATAGCAGTGTCTCCAGTACCAAGCTGTCTGTCTATGAAGAGTGATGATTCTAAAGAAAACCCTCCAAACTTCAGCAATGAACCCGGACCCTCAGATGCAAAGTAGGAGAACTTCTGCACGTCCACTCATATTCAGCTGTCTGTCTTAGGTGTCTGTAGATTTTGTGTTAGTATGTTAACGTTTTTAACTATTTGCTATCCTAAATGTAACAAACGTAACCGTCACAAAGCCAAATCATTCGTGCCATCTTCCTTAGCATCTGTGACAGCTGTCAGTCACTTAGAGAAGCCGTAATCAAATCTGAAGTGGACTAATGCCATTTTAGTAACAGTAATTTGTGTGTTTAAGTTACTTAACTGGTTTCAACATCAGATTGTTGAACAAGGATTCATGCAATATAAATCTTGATCTTGATTGTGCAGAGGTCAGTACAGCAGACAGAGAGCAGAGTCTCCAGCACCCAGCTGTCTGTCTATGAAGAGTGACTTTTCCAAAGAGTCCCCTCCATACTTCAGTAATGAACCCGGACCCTCAGACTCAAAGTATGACTCATTTCAAGTTACCCTTGCCTTTGCAATGTTTATTTTACATTTTTTGCATGTATATTGGTATTTTCTAACAAAATGTGTTTGCAAAGCTAACAAACCTTTCATCAAAGAAACATTCTTCTAGGTATCTGTGACAGCTGTTTGTCCTCAATAAAACATGTATTCTAATCTTACATTTATTATTCATATTTCTTGTTTTTCCAGAGGTCAGTACAGCAGACAGAGAGCAGAGTCTCCAGCCCCTAGCTGTCTGTCTATGAAGAGTGACTTTTCCAAAGAGGCCCCTCCATACTTCAGCAATGAACCCGGACTTTCAGACTCAAAGTAAGACTACATTTCAGTTACCTCTACCAGTGCAATGTTTTTATTTAGATGTTATGTGTGTCTAACCCTCCTGTTGTCTTCTGATCAAATCTGACCGATTTACTACTTTCATCAATCATAACTTTTTAGTTTTACATTCGATTGCATTAAGGCTTTATGATATATTTCACAGTACACATTTGAACATATACAATTGCTGATCACCACTTTCATAGAATTTTGGATGATTTAGTCAACTTTGTAACATGGTGTTCCCGGTCAAAAATGACCTCCATAAAGAAAAGGAATTAGTAACCATCCGGATCAGATAAAACACACACACACACACACACACACACACACACACACACACACACACACACAGTTAACTATGTTCGTTATTCTCGTGTCCAGGAGAGAAGCTTTAAAAGTAAGTAGACCAATGGAGTCTCTGAGAAGGTTCAAATGGGTACTTTAATTAATAAAAGGCGCGGTAATGTTACAAGCAGAAGATGATTCAGAGAGAGGTATGTAAAAAGCTCCCTCTCTGTGGTCGGCCGAGCAGAAGNCTACTTTTGAGCAACCCGCTTATAAATGTCATGGAGTGTTTATTACGTTTTACTTTTTAACAATTAGAAATTGTACATCTCACCGAGCATTTGAAGGGCCTTTTGAGTTCATTGGATCTGTGAAGTCAATCGGTTTCACCCCGGCGCTGGTCCTCTCGTCCTGTACGTTTTCTGTCGAGGTAGAGGAGAATCCGAGGATCCGCGGAGCGACCACCAGCGTCCGTAGGTGTGCCCCGATGGAGCTTTCAGAGATCCCACTTCTCTTTCCAGCCAATTTGTCGTGGATATTTTAAACTCGTCAATACTGTAAAGATGTACAATGAGAGTAATCAATAATAAACTGGTGAAAGCAGGCAGCGTTGTCTTTTGTTGGTTCTTTATTTGAAGCGCTTCAAAGGTACATGTCTCACAGAGTATAGAGTAGTCTGCAGGAGTGCACACAGGGTATAATGTGTGTGTGTGTTTTTATAGAGGACTGTTGCTGTGCAGGAAGTAATAAAGATAAGACTTTGACAGAAAACTGTTATCTTACAATGCTCCCATAGGGAGGGCCGCATTCTTCAGGTACGACCTTGGCGGGATGCTCCCTTGTGGTACAACAGGTCGAGTTGCTCCAATACAATTTCTAAGCATAATATAATCATTTGGCTTTACCATATAAAGTAAGATAAAGAAATTGCCACTACAGGGTACTGGGATGAGGCTTTAATGTCTGGTCAGACATCAATCTGTTCCACGTAGCGCGCCCCCTAGAGGCCTGGAGCACTTCCGGAATGGTTTTTTTGTGTTTTGGAATTTGTACGTGCTTTGGACTTTGCATATCGTTTTTGGTATTTGCAGCGTTTTTTTGTTGCGTTTGTTTTCAGGATTTGTTTGTTTTTCATTTCAGGATTTGCAGCTGTTTCCTGCTAATGTATTTGTTTTTGGCCGTTGTTCCGCGTTTGCACCACCGTATAACACCAATGGTCAGTCACAGTTTGTTGTCGAATTGTATGAGCTACAGGCAGCAACAACTGGCAATTTAGCAACATATTAGCATACAGTCAGATTGTAACTTACATGTGAAGAGATGGATTTTAAAACCTCTTGTTAACACTATAAATCAGGTATTAGTACTCTTGGACAAATTTACTCTGAACAATCAATCGATAAGTCTGTAAATTGGAGTCTGAAATAGTATGGAATTAAAAATAGAAAATGTGTAGAAAAACCTGTCACGGAGACATTAAATAGAGTCAGATACATTTTATTATAAGTGAAGATTGGCTTCCAGCAGTTACAGAAGAAAGCCGTACATGATGGAAGCCCATATGGGACTTTAAAAATGATCATTAAAATGTTATTCCACATGACCATATTCAAATAAAATTGGAAAAGCTGTTTCATATTTAATTGTCAAAGACTTTTAACCTGCTGCATAGTGGACACTATTCAAATATTCACTAAGTAGATCACTTTAGTAAGTTAGAACTGAGCATTTGAGAAATATGTAACACAATTGTATTTCATTTAACAATATTGTAATTATGAATTTAAGAAGCAATTATTTTCTATAAATTAATCAGCCTTTTTGTGTCGCACAGTTGCCAACACAATACATTTAAAATGATATACAGTCCTTGAGTAAACATACTTTGTTATTTTCCACCACATACTGCCACCTCTACAGCTGTCATTGTTAATTATGTAATACTAGTTCTACTACAAATAGCCAAAACCCAATTTATCTGCTGCCTCTTAATAAATCGTCAGAGATGTTACATTTATGATTTAACCCTTAAGCTACAGGACATATCTTTCACCCTGAGATGTGTTCTTCATTTGGATACTACAGCTGACCAGGGAATGTCATTGATGTCTGCTGTAGCACTCTCTTACATAAAATACATGTTGATTCACCTTCATATAAGTAAATAATACATAACAGAAAACAATAATACATAACACAAACAATTCAGGTGTAGTATTACATATAGTTGATATGTTCATTGTGAGCCATGGATGTATACAGAGGTTGTGAGCACAACACACTGATAGAAAAGCTTTGATTTCCTGAAACCTGAATTTGTATTTCCTGTAAATTGAGAGGGGAGGAGCAACACTCATCATGTGATCCAGGAACAGAGCAACAGGAAGCAACCCTGACACTGATATGTTCAGTGAGTTAAGTTTCCATTTCGATGGAAGCACAGGCAGGGTAAGTGTTCATTTTATTAGTTGATTCCCGTGTGGACTGTGGAGGAAAGACATTTTAGAATGAACTCAACAGTAGTGATGGCAAAATGAAGCTTTGAATGAAGCGTCGAACCACTTGGACAATTGTGTCGGAAATAGGTTCATTTCTCGAAGCTTCAGTTACAGCGACCTCTCCTGGCGAAGTGTAAGGCTGCAGTGGGTTTAACGTATCTTTGCCTTGAAAAATATTCGATGCACACACACTAAGACTGAATATCATGTTCTATTTGCAATGAAAGATTGATAATTGTGTGTATTGGGTTATTGAGAAGAGTCTAGAGAGTGCTGGACATTTTTTTGGGTGGAGAGGGCCTTTTATCAGTCATTAAAGTATTAAAGTTGAAAAGCAATGATTACAAGTTTGACTTTTCCGAGCTTTGAACCAGCTGCGCGGAGGACATCGCCGCATCCTGGCCGCAGGCTCAATCCATTGGGCTATCTATTCCTTAGACCAGGGGTCTGCAACCTTTTTGAGCAAAAGAGCTATTTTGCTCCTTTTTCCAAAACATTTTTTTGTCTTGAGCCGCAAAACATATTTCATAGCTTGATAGCTAATAAAGTTGTATTTATTGTTATATCAGACAAAAACTACAGTTTTTTTGCATTTATTAGGCTATTTATTACATTATATAAAACTGTTAAGCTCTAATAAGAAACAAAGAACTCCTATAAGGAGAATTACAAATAATACACAGGCCTACTTTAAAATAAATTAAACACAGTACTTGGGGAGTCCTCTGCACATTTGAAGGAAAAAAATATATTATTAAAATGGGCCCACTTTGAAATAAATAAAACATATAGCTGCACCCTAAAAATAGTTAAAGGTAGAGTAGGTAAGAATGGAGAAACCAGCTCGAGTGCGCTAGAATTTGGGGGGGTGCTAGTGGATCGCCGGAGCTGTTAGATTAACATGCTTATTGTAGTTGTAAGTGCACTGCCTTGCGGCCTGTAGTAGCACCGTCCTTGATGGAGCATATGTGTGGGCTGGACCTGTATTTTACAGGAAAGGAGTGAGCAGAGAGTAGAGTAGTTGTCGATTATTTTTCTGTTTTCTGTGAATATCTGCCTCACCACCCTCTCAGACTTTGAGTTGCGCGCGCTACTAAAGAGACGTGTTACCATGGAAACCAAACAATGGTGTAGCTGTATTAAAGTCTGAGTGGAAACAGTTGTGTGTAAATCTGTTTTGTCAGAAATCGGGAGAAATGCGGGAGAAATATGACCCCGGGAGNCATTATATTGTACATATTTCTTGATTTAAGCTCCAGTATATGAATATGTTTGGTGTGTTTTTTTAGGTATATTTGTTATTGACCGAGTAAACGCTTTTATTTTGAAGGCAGTTTTTACATGCCCCTACCGTAATGCATAGGATACTCGCGCACCGCAATACAACGTGCGGGCTGGCTTGACTGTGTTTTTCGAAGTGGGGGCTGGCTTGACCACAGTCTGTTTACCCAGTGTTTCCTGACATGAAACGTTTTATTTAACCTTGCTATGTGTTTTTAACGTATATTAAAAAACGGGGACATTTCCGGGGACAGTTTCAATCGGGGACAGGTCAATACAAACGGGGACTGTCCCCGGAAAACGGGGACGTCTGGTCACCCTATGTTAGAAACAATTCACTCACAGATCCATAATCATGAAGGTGGAATCTAACTATATTCATAATAATATTTATTGCATCCATGGGTAGAAACATGTTTTTTTCTGCTGTAAAGTTGGGCATTTTAACATGGGGGTCTATGGAAATTGCTCCTTTCTGCAGTCATTCCCTATCGGCCAATATATGAACTGCAGTGTGTGCCACTTCCGTATTGGCGTCCCGGCTCTTCCACAGAGTTTGCCGCTTGGGTAAAAACATAGACTGTATATATGGGGGGTAAAAAGCTAAAAGCAAAAACGCCTCTCAGACGCTCTTCCGTTTACGTGTTTAATAAAGAAAAACAATTGGACGGTAGATACACGGATTCATTTGCCCGAGGCAAGGAGTGATTTATACGAATCCCGTTGAAATAAAACTGAACAAATATTCATAGTTTATTCCTTTATTCAGTTACAAAAGCATGATGACTTCCTTCCAGGACACTTTGGTTGAAAAGAAATAAGTTATTTCTCAAAAGTCTGATTGCTAATAGTTTAATTATTTAACTTTTCTTTTAAACTGTGAAACCAAGATCAACATTTTGATTTTAAAACCGTACAACCCTTTCCAAAGTTTTAAAAAACAACTATGTTTCTGGTGATTAGATTCCAGTAGTAAAATACTGTGAAAAAGGAAAACGACAAAGAATATTCAAATGGTGTTAAATTTCAAGCACAAAACACCAACAGGAAATTCTTTTTGAAATTGCAACAAAATAAGATGAAATGAACTCAAAACTGGCTTAAAACAACATTAGCGTCTAAAGATTACTCAACATCATGTGTTTTATATTTTACACTCGTTAAAGTGTATAACACTTTCCCGGCACCCAACTCTCCTTTATAATACAAACATTGAGTGTCTTTTTTTTAATTATTATTTGTTTTTTTTACAAATCTTTTATGGCATATAAAACATCTGTCTGAAGGTAAAGCCTCTGTTGGAGAGAGCTGTGCCGTGTTCTAATTAATACAACATCAGCAAAAGAAAACGCATAGATGGGGGAAGTAAAGGAAAAGTACTCACGCGGTAGGTAACTAATTCAGGTACGCTGAGGCATGATGGGAGCAGAACAAACATTTCACTGGGGGGAGAGAAAAGCCTTTTATATACATAATAGGTGGAGATATGTATGATTTCAGTAAACTCTGACTGCCTATTTTTCTTGCTTGTATGACAATCTAAACAAAGAGAGAGGTCATACATTGGATTTGGTACTATATTTTTTAAAGCAGAAACTCAGAGGAGAAGAAAAATAATATGCAGGCAGCAGTGGAAGCAGGGGGTGCCGCCTTTGTACAGACGCTTGGCCTCTGCTGTGAAATTAGAGGTCAGCAAGACTGTGCCGTACATAATCTACAGCTGACCTCTGGCATCCAGCAGCAGCGAAAATCCCATTTCAAGCAACAACCTTCTAGTCACCTTAAAGTAAAAACCACACCTTTGGACACTGTCTGACTCTCAGATGTCGACCGTGAGTGGAGATGATGATGTTCAGTGCATTTCAGGGCTTATGTTGTGATGAATTACTGCAGTTTTATGATTTCTTATACATTACTCCTCATCTTTCATCTACCCGAAACGAGAGTGGATGCTTGTTTTGGAAGAAGGCACAGAATGTACCCTTTATATAACCTCGGGCTGGGAAGCGTTATTAAAAGTTTTATTCCAGCTATGGCAGTTTTCACCTATAGGATTTAAAGTTTAAAGGATGAGGCTGTCCAAATTCAATATTCTTCTTGTTGTCAACATTTCCTATGAAAAGACTACAACTGACAATAAAGTAATCTTACAATCAAGTATCGCCTTTGTATTTGCTATTGTATTTTATTTAAAAACATATGAATGAGCCACAGATTCTGGCTGAAATATTCTTTAATTAATTTATAAATAAGGGCACTGTACCACACTTCCCGGCTGTTATATATACTTCATATAGTATATATACCAGTGCATCAATTGTGTATTAATCCGTCGCTGAATTACAGTTCCCAACAAATGCTCTATGTATTTCTGTTTAAAGTGGACCTATCATGCTATATTTGAAACATATATTGTAGGGCCATACCTATCTAAAACATGTCTGTGAAGTTTTTTTTTCAAAATACCAAACAGATCATGCATTTTAGCCATACCTCATTTCGCTCTGTTTGCTCTATTCCAGCCCTGTCTTCACAAGGGCCGACTCTGTGGCAAATGAGCTGCAGCTGACCACGCCCCCCTGCAAAGGAGGGGGGCGAGGCACGAGCGTCATGTTACCATGCTGTTACCATGCTGTTACCATGCCACGGCAACCTCTCCTTCCTCTGATAGGTGGAGAGTTGCCCATATAGGCGGAGCACCCCGTTTCTGACGTCAGAGATATTTCAAATCTCTATCAGTCTGTATCAGATCCGTTGCAGCCCCGTTTTTAGAGATTTGGGTATGGAGGAAAAGAGAGCGGGTTGTGTTTTCTGACACTTGGTGACTTCCCTGACACACCTGGGACACATATTCATGTATAAAAGACGTACAAAAGCATGATAGGTCCCATTTAAGTAACATTTTCACAAAACTACATAACCAAGTCGGTTGTTTTAGCAAAAATACCAAGCATTCTTTAAATTTAAAACATTACATTTGTGAGATGTTTTTAATATGTACGCCTTCTGTAGACACGAGCGGGGTAAGGAGTTAAGAAGTTTTAAATCCCATCGAAACATTACACATTCATTAAGAAATGCAAAATCAAAGTCATAAAAACTTGTTAAGTTCATTAATAGTTTAACACTGAAAAGTAATCAGCTTTGTTGGGATTACGTGGGTGCTGTTTCATCCGATTTGTTGGATGGCAAACTGAAAATGTCATCACATATTGTGTCATATATTGCCAAATCCTTCAAATAGATGACATCCTGTTGTTGTGTTTTTTCACAATATTTGTTGACAAAAATAAAATATATAATTATGCCAGCCTTATTATTTTCTTTCATTGAAATTGCCTGTTATGACCCGAAGTCTGTTTTCTGCTATGTGTACCACTAACGGACATAACGACACTAGAAATGCAAAGCACATCACCAATAGTCATTTTGTGTTAGAAGTATTGAAATGGTGGAATTTTGGTTTATCATGCCAAACCGAGGCAGTCTGCCCTTTGTCATCTCTGCCCTCTGCTGTTCAGGACCCGCCGCTCTAATTCTGTTTACATGACATCTGAAAAAGGAAGAACTCTACAGCCAGGCAGTATGGGACAAACGGAAACCTTGACAGTTAATAAACACGGACAAATGTGAAGGTGAGTCTGCCAGTCACATCGCATGTTTCAATTCTAAGCTAGCTAGAGGAGGCCAATTTCCCCTTTATAGGTCGCGCACGATCTGCAGGGGATGAATTGAGTGGCTTCACTGCCAATATCAATAAAAACTGAATACAGCTGAAAATACATCACAGGAGGGAGGGAATTATGCAGCTCCAACAATAGTTTGAAGAATATTTTCTGCAGATTATATCTGAATCTGTCAATCATTGTTCTTCAATGTTTGCTGCAAATAGACTCCCCAGTATATCAATGGATATGCTATGAATGTCACAACAGTAGAATACAGTGTAAGGTCACTCAGTACTGTACAAAGCCACGGAGTAATGTGTCAGTGTTTTGTTTTTTTCCTGTTATAGCCTTTGTTAGGTCAAGTGATTTCTGAATCTCTGACTAAATTATGAACTCTTACCCAGGAGAAACAAGTGTGTATCTGTGTGTATGTGTGAGAATGGTCATATGGCACAAAGACAAGGCATGTTGTGTTAAAATGAGGTGTAGCAGCAATGCATGTTTGTTGTGGCCTGGTCAACTGCTGATGTAAACAGTGTTCACCTTCAGTTGCGGATAAATCGAATCAACCTTTTGACAAATATCTTTGAGCTATTACAGTTTTGTAAAACCATATACTTTATCTTAAAATCTGTCTTTGCTCCTCAGAGCACTTTGTCGTCCCAAAATGGCGTGTAAATGTGAGAGGGAAAGAGAACAGGAGTGTCCCAAAACAATATGAAATCATTGTAGCAGTCACAAGTGTTTGTCCACCCCTGCCACATCTGTGCAAAGACATGTTCCATCAGCCATCAGAAAGCATCTAGGTAGTACAAGGTCAGCAGTGGAAGTGAAGATATTGCACAAGCAGACTTACGTCAACAGCTCCATCGAAATGGCACAGCGCAGGCGTCACACTAAACAATAAAGTAATTTTTTTCCCACAAAAATTAACACTGTAAAAAATTCCAAAAACACGCCCCGTTGACGGCTTCTTTATTGCAGCACAAATTCCTTTTTTTTTTTTCTCAGTGTCTGTTTTTTCAAACATCCACTTATTAAAAAAAATGTTGCGAGTCTCAGTTTTGTAATGAGCGGTTCGAGAGTGCATTTTGGCAGTAGGTAAAGTCTTGTTCAAGTCGGGCACGTTGACAGCCAGGAGGAAAGATGGGTCAAACCAAACAGCCATGATTTTTGAGATTTAGAGTCTTGTGCTCTTTTTCTGCCTCACCCTGCCTATTCCTCGCCGCCAGCACAGTCATGTGAGGATCACATGCCGGAGGCACCCAGTCCCATGCTGGCGGTGTGGCTCATACAGGGCAGCGTCTGAACGGTCTTGGGGAAGTCGTGGGTGAGGATTCGTCCGTTCTCTCCGCCGCTTCCGTTGCCACTCATTCGGGTCAGGGTGGAGCAGCGCATGGCGTCGTTGATGGATTTCTGAAGACAGAAACATAAAAGGGATTATAGTTAGTCCACATGCAAGATCTCACTCTTACACACATGCATGCATTATATCCTAATCAGAGCAGAGAAAGTGAATGCAACAGTTAGAGGTAGCAGCGCAGACAATTACTATAAAAGGACTTTAAAATATAGGACAATAAAGATTATGCAGTTTCTCTTTCTTTATAAGATGAATTTAATCAGCTTTTTATGTCTTTATCTAAATGTGTTGCTGGCCCTCCAAGAAATTCAGGAGCAGATGTAGCTGTTAGGAGTCACCGGGTGCCGGTTTTCACCCTCTTAATGTGGGTCTGAGTGATATTCGCGGGTGGTAAACCGTGGTGCCGGCCGATCAATGTCCCACTCTGCAACAGGAGAAGCAGAGCAATGTGTGGGCAGTAAGAAGGGGGTTGAGGCTTCACTCATTGGTTTAATAGCTTCATTCCCCATTCTAGCGTCATAAAAGCCACTGAGCCTGAAAGCCAACCTAATGATGTGTGATACACATGTGTGTGTGTCTTTAGTGTTTGCCTGCACCCCCTATTCTATAGCTGATTCAATTGGGCAAAGCGAGTGAGATCTAGAGGAACTGGTGAGTGCTGCATGGGGTTTGGAGATTCACACCAGCCTCTAATTGGAACGCCGTTGTTGTTTCTTTCAAGCCAAACAGCATAAAGGCACTTCTGCACTAATAGGCTGCTCGCAATCTCATCAGCATACTGATCAGGAGCCTCTTCGTGGGCTGATTAAAACGTAAGAGACTCATGTTGAAAATCAGTCCTTGTCTTGGCCCTGTTTTGTCTTTTTCGCTGTTTACACGGAGAGTGTGTCAGCGGGGGCCTTTGTTGTTGAAAGAATGAATCAAAGGTTGTTTGTTGCAAATTGATCCATGAAGCAGATGACTAAAAGCTACAATACCACTGCTGTCAGGAGAAATCTCACATCTCCCGATAAAATATAACAAGCAATAAGTCCTTCCTTTTAGTTTCTGGACAGACAACAGTTTGAGTTAGACTGTTCGAGGTTAGAGCAGTGATAACACACATGTACCAGGCCTGCCTTATGGTATACATATAAAGGATGTTCACCACAATGGGCCCTGCGTTTGCGAGACAGTCAGCAAAAAGAGAAGAAGGAGCAAAGGAGAGATTTGCTCAGAGCGACAGAGGTAGATAGATGTACCACTGTAATTCAAATTGCCTTTATACCTGTGCTGTAAAAGTAGTAAAACATAGTCATTTGTGAGATTATATAAATGTGTAGTAATGGGATTTAACTAGAATTTGCCTTTTTTATGTGCATTTAATTAGTTGGATTTCATATATATATAATCAAACTCAGTGAGTAACTCATATAAATCAAATCTTTATATCAACACATTGTCAATATAATAGTGTAAAGGGGATGAGAGCAAAAGGTACATTTAAAGACAACCTTTTCTCAAGATGAGTTCAACCCTGCAAAACTAACTGCCCTGAGAGGCATGTTAGAAAAAGAAAAAACGTTTTCTAAGTTAGATTTAAATAGATTTATTTTATTCAGTTTAATGTTGTAATACTCATGTCTGCCACAAGAGGCTGAAGTGCACCACTATCCCTTTAAATAAGAAGACTTTAACAACTTGACTTTTACCTTACGGCAAATTAGCAGTAAAAAGTACTCAACACAATGTAAGTATATGTGTTTGAAGTGCACAGAAATATTACATCTTAAGGGAAAACTTGGGGTAGTGGTGCACTTTTAGTCTGTAGTGGCAAACATTTGTATTACAACAACAATGACATCTTTTAACCTAGCAAATATCGTTTCCCTTCCTGTTGTGGATGAACAAAAATAATTATGAATTTCAGAAAGATTACCCCCTATTTTAAAAAAAAAAAGATGATCTTTACAGTATTGTTTCTCTCTTGGCTCTGTAGTTCTGTAATATCAGCTCAAGTGATACAAATGTAAACTTTATTAAAAAAAACAGGTATAATGGCAATTTTAGAATTAAGTGATTCAACAACATTGCAGTAGATCAGGGAAGTAAAGACTGAGCGAGGTAGCGGCAGAGTTAGAGAGAGGTACAGGACAGCGTTTGCACTGCGGTGGAAGCCAACAGAGGCACTGTGATCACGGTTAGATGGGCGGAAGGGTGAGGAGGCAGATGTCATCATCATCATCATCATCATCATGGTTTGAATCACAGCGTTTCCTACCCCATGGCTGTGCTCTGCCCTTATATCTTAACAGTGTTGTTGGCGTACAGGCCGTAGCTCTGCAGCTCTGTGTAGGGGGCGCTAGCACCACTGTCTAAGGCTGAGCAGTGAAAGGCCTGAGCGGCTGAGGCGGCAGCGGCTCGCGCGGTGGACACCTTCATTCGGCGCGACTCGGTCCTGGACTTGTAGCAGAACTCCACCAGCGCCACCAGCATGGCCAGGCCCAGGCCGCCGATCAGGATGTAGAAGACCCCCGCCACATTGCTGAGGCTCAGAGCGCTCGTCTTGTCCTGGAGGGAGGGAAGGAGGGAAGGAGGGAAGAGGGCAGAGCCAAGGGGTGAGGAAAGATAGTGGCAACAAAACAGCTTTAAACACACAGGACTAAAACACTGATTCACACACACTTAATTATAGACACACATTTGTTTAACTTAAATACATTACAGCATAGGAACACATAAATATACACAAACTCCAAACCATACACACTTAAGAGTACACATATTGTATACAGATGACCCTGAAGACGAACTAGGCCCACATAGAGACAAAATACAGCACATATAATACAAATAACATGTATAGTAAAAGACCAGAGGACAACACACACACACACACACACACACACACACACACACACACACACACACACACACACACACACACACACACACACACACACACACACACACACACACACACACACACAAAACAAAACATCTTTAACGGAACCATATTTTGGAGGCTTGTCTCACAAAGTAAGATTGAATTTGTATGCTGGATAACTTAAGATACAATATTGGCTCAAAATGGGCTATTTTAGTTTCACAAAATAGCTAAAGTAGAGGTTTTAACATCTCAACATAACTCTACACAAACTGGTACAATGAGTGTCATTGTTGTCAATAAATATATTTCAGTAGTGTAGTCAATGCTGCTCTCAATGGCTTCTTAAGAAACAGTGAAAACATTGTATAGTTGAAAAAAGCAAATAGTGAAATCCACTTCTGCATATCGTATGCATTGTAGACATCAACTTTATTGATTTAAAAAAGGACACCCAAAATGATCTCCCAGTGATTTATTCAATGTACATTTTAGTCAAAGGCATTTATCAAGTATTTGTTTTAATTCGGGAAATCAAACTCCTGATCACAAGCAAATGTATTGAAACCTTTCAATTGATAAAGAAGACACGTATTCCCTGTTTCAGGCTACCTAGCATATTCACGTGGGAGCCATATTATTGAGGCATATCTTAAAAGCTGACTGTATTGCATTCGCTTTGTGAGACAGGCCCCAGAAGATGACAATAAATACTGGTCTGGAATTAATATTACTTATTTATATAATACTAAGCTTTTGAAACAAAACCTATATTAACATTTAAAGTCAAATACTCAAACACATGTTTTTTTTTCAAAAAAAAAAATGTGTTAAGGGGATAGGGGTAAAGTAAAATGCACTCCACAACACATGCATTCATGCAGCAACAGCACAAACAAATCTTGGTTTGACATTGCTCCATTTTATAGGTCATTATTCTCTATTGCAGCGGCACTTAACTCACATTTATGCCTATTTATAGTCTGTTATGAAAGGGAAACATTAAGACTTAAATGAGTCAACCTAAAGGGCTCTCGTGAAACAATGGGGTCTCATGAGGATGTTGTTTTATGTAAATCCATTTTTGGAATATATTTGTGTCACTTGAGGAGATTAATAGAACATGAAAACACTTTATTATGCCTCTGTACTCTACCTCTACATTTGGGCTTTTATTTGTTCTATTCACTTAAACCAAACGTTTTTAATCCTATGGGAAAATTAGCATTTCAATTACATTAAGTCTGAATTTTGACCAACGATAAAGTGGATACCCTGTGAGTCAGTAGAATTATGAAAATACATTTTATACCAGGGAATATGTGTCAAACTATGTGCTATGGAGGACTGAGAGATTGCATCAAACATGGACTACACTGGTTCATTTGAAAGACCATTTAATTCTCTTCTGCTACATGTTTGTTTATCCCTGGGAGCTATAATTGCTAAGCTTCCTGGAGTCGGTCCTATGCACCAATTCCTTAAAAATATTTTAAAATACAACAAAAATTATACCACCCAAAGTAAAAAGCTACTTATTAAGTCTCTAAACCCTTCATACAGCTATTTGCGTAATTTAGGGTAGTGAGTTGGAGTAGTTTAGGAAGATGGGGATACTACTGGCAGTCAAATCTATCACATATTCAGGTTGTGAATGCTGACCAAGTATTTAAAGAATAGCTTTTTCCCTTCTTGCAGAGTGATAGATAAAAAGATCAACAGCACTGGCATTTAAGCAAGCTTATGTTAGCATTAAGACTTCGACATGTGTAAAAAGCTAGGGACATTTGGACTTGTTTGTTTATTAGATACAAAACTCTGAGGTTTACCTGGCTAATCAGTTAGCGTTAGAGGTGCTGGTAGGCAGAATTGGTCCCAATAGGCGCATTCACACCGCAGTAATTTTCCCACAAAGGTTCATGAGAATTTAGTTCATCAGAACTCTTTAGTTCTGATGAACTAAATACAGATCGCGTTCACACCGGAATAAATCCCTGGGGGTGGATTAGGCAAATTAAGCCACTGACGTCACTTCTTCTTCTGCTTTGGGTTTACTGGCAGGCCGCAAACAACTTCACGGCGTATACTGCCGCCCAAAATCCCCGGCCGGAAGTCCNCAAATGACCCCAGAAGTGTTTTTTTTTGCTAAACCTGTCTAAAAAGGTCAAATATCACTTGTTTTGCATCAATCTTGATACAGGGTACTTATTATATGTTGTACTTTGGATTCCTAAAGCTTTTAGTCTACTAACCCATCATCCAAGGTTAGTTTTAACATATTAGTAAAAAATATTTTTTGGACGGACACTATAATTTACAGTTTTTTACTATGTTCAATCTGAAATTTCTTTAAAATAAAAAACATCTATATTGATTCTGACTTTTCTACATCCAACTCACAGGTTTATCATTACTTTGAGAAAAAAGATTATTAATTTTCCCTTTTAGAAGGGAAGATATGGTCATTTGTTCTGGGAATGTCATTTTCGAGCCTGAAACCTGAAGAACAGGGATGGGGTTCAACAGGTTAAAGTTCCTTATTAAATGACACTATCAATGAATACATTCCAAAAACTTCAGCTGTCCATTGAGACTCAGTTACTTAATTCCTCCATCGCTATACTGCGAGTGCATTTGCTGCTCTCATTTCTATTCATTTTTATTCCTTTTGCAATAAAATGGGCAGACTGAATAATTGATTAATCATTGCCTTAACAAGACTAGGAAATGACAGTGCTACTTGGCAAGATTTCGCGTGCTGTAGTAAGGCGGCTTAGTTAACGTTTTACTGATGCATCAAAGTCTGCGGCTGTGCAATAATGTATGAGGAGCGGGAAGGAGGCTCAGAAGGAAGCGAGAGTTCAAAAAGAGACAAACAGAGACAAACAGAGACAAACAGGTCTGTGTTTGACAGTCGCTCTGCTCGACTAGGGAGGACTGCTGCAGGAGAATCAAGACACACACTCGCTCACACACATGTACGCACACATTTCCCTTTCTCTCAATCAGTAAATGGTGACCACGTTGTTCTTTTGCTCAGACAAACTCACACATTGTCTTCAGGAAGAAATAGTGTGAGTGTGTGTGTGTGAGGGTGTTTGTGTGTGTTTTTGCTCGTGCATAGCTGAATGCGTCAGTGTCAGTGCCAAGATGTAGGCCATTGTTGTCTGGCCCAAAACAAGCGCCTGTCAGCCCCCCCAGCATGAATAGATAGGCAGGGAGCACAGCCGAGACGTAGGGTGGATGGAGGGGAAAGGAGAAAAGAAAGCAGAGGAAGAGAGAGCAATAGAAAGGGAAAAAAGGACGATTGAAGGAGAAGGATTAGACAGCTGTTTACTGCCATCTCTGGAGGCCAGCCGCAGTCAAAGCTAAGGAGTTTGTCAGCCTCTGGTGGTATTACGCAGTTTACTTTTCATCCACGCCATTTACCTCTCTCCCTCCGTCTCACTTGAATAGCTTGATCAGCCGAACAAACTTTCTCTCCACCCTCCCTTATGTTGGAGCAGATCTTTGTTAAAGTTTCCTTCCTCAGACTTTCTTGCAGTACCTGTGATTTTCTAGATACACTATAAGCCCAAAGGCCTCATTAGCACTTCTCATTCAGTGTGATGCTGTGATATGGTGTGAAGCGATACGGATAATGTTTTTTTTTCATTTAAATACATTTTATTTCCGGGGGAAAATGCACTTTCAGTGAAAAAAAGGTTTTGCAGATGTCACCCTGGACTTTTTTTGTTGTTATCTTTTTCAACTTGATCTTAAGATAATATTGACCTGTATTTATTCCATACTAATAGTCCGGATTTTCATGACCTTATAATACTTTTGCCACTTATGATCTTTATGAAATACTACAACGTTGAAATCCTTGATTAACACTTTTACATTTAAACTCCCAATAGTGTTATTTCCACTTAATTTGGTCATCTTGCGACCCTGTCTTTTCTTTGTGATTTCTCCCTCTTTATGGAAGTAGTTGATTTTATTTCTACATGTACATTTCTTGATTCACAATTTGAAAGATAAATGATCATAAAACGTTTTGATGCTGAGGGGAATTGTTTTGCAGCAGTTGCAGGTAAATGCAGGAAAGAGTGGCAACATAAATGTGTGATGAAGAGCTCAGCATGGGGTCAATGATCAGAGCTCATTGACCTCCATTGACTTGGATGCTGACACAGTAGGTGCTGCAGGCGCCTATGGATTGATGGGTTCTTCTTAAACTATGTTCACATGAATATGTTTACATTTAATCTTTCAAAGAAAGTCTGAGGACTGAGATGTTGTAAAGTTTGGAGTATAAGTATTTCACAGTGTGTGGAATGTTTTACTTCTATAACTATGCAGAGCTGACACGGAGAGTTATGACGCAAGAAAATTGTGAATTATTTACTGCAACACTAAATATGCACAAAGGTATCTGACAGAGCATGTTGCTTTTCTCACTGCGCAGAAAAGCTTAACCGTACCCACTCCCTTTTGAACAGTGATCATTGAACAAGTCAGAAATCACACACACACACACACACACACACACACACACACACACACACACACACACTGCAGACAGCTCTGCGTTCTCCCAAATGATTTTCAAAGGCTCTGCATCCATCCTGTGTTTGTTCTGCGCTCGCTCCCTGACTGCTCTTTCATCATCCACCCGTCATCTGAAAGGCATCTTAAATGATAATGTCTTAGCTTCCTTTTTTTTCATACTTAATCTCGCCTTCATGTTCACGCTCCATTTGGCTTTACGGCACAAAGGTGAATCATGAAAGCCTTTTTTGTTTCAGATTTGTGACATGTTCATTGCTTAAGCCCCCCTGCTCTGTGCCTCGGCTCTGCTAGCGGGGACCCGGCGTGCTACGCAACATGATTCTGCTGTTGTTCGAGCTGACTCCTCTTGGGGTGAAGACACAAAGAGATAGAGAGAGAGAGAAGACACCTCAATTTTACTCATGGGATTTTTCTCCTAAATCACCCAGTTGTTGTGTTTTCGTTGTTTCTTTTAATAAATGCAATTAGAGAATTGGCTAAGTGTTCCCCTCGGCCTATTAATTTCCAACAATTAAAGTGCGTGGTTCAACAAAACATATTGGCAACTTTCTTAAAGTGAGATTAATTTGGCAGGCAGGAAGCTGAGTGGGCCTTTGTGGATCTGGTTATCTTTCCTTAGCACATGGGTCTAAGCTCCCCAAGCCTGGTGGAACGAGGAGTGTGTGAGTGCAGACCGAGTGTGAGGCTATGTAGGTCATTTGGATGGTGTCTTCATCACAAGGTATTTAGATTGCTTTTCTTGATTGCCTGCAAAACTGTCGAGAAAAAGACAGTGTTGCTATTTGTCTTCCATGGCACTGCTTTAACATGTAATTGACTCCTGATTGTTTTCTATCTATTTTTGAATAACCAAAGATCCTGTCCTTCTTTTTTTAGCTCTCTGTCGGGCCGCATTGTTGGAGGCGTCTGGTGGTTCTTCACCCTCATCATCATCTCCTCCTATACTGCCAACTTGGCTGCCTTTCTGACAGTGGAGAGGATGGTGTCTCCTATAGAGAGTGCTGAGGACTTGGCTAAGCAGACGGAGATCGCCTATGGAACGCTGGATGCCGGCTCCACCAAAGAATTCTTCAGGGTGAGGAACCGAGACTCAAACATTCATTCAGACCATCAATGTCTACCTGTGTGACAGATACACAGCATTCCTGCTACTGCTTCATAAATTAAATCAACCCTGTGGTTAGCAGCCAGTTGGACGCTTTGAATGTGAAGAAGCATCAGAAGTTATTTTAGGAGTTACAGCAAACAGTAAGGCTCACATCCATAAGATAAAATTACTCACAGTAATACTGGATATCATGCATCCTTCATTTCCCGTTGAATCCAGCATAGGAATGGCCTGCTATGCCGCTAAAATGAAAATGACTATATAGTTAGCTAACTACAAAATGTACAAACATTAAATTGCTATTGAAAACAAATGCCAACCATAGAAAGTATTTCAAAATGATAAAATGGAACATTTAAAGTATTATAACAATAACACTAGAGATGCCCGATGGCAATTTTCCTCTTCAAATTTCAAAATCTGATTGGCCAATTCAGATTTTTGCTAAATCGATTTATTTTCTCTCTGAGAACTAAAATTGACAGTGTTCAGTAACCTTTAAATAAAAAATATTTAAAGAATTGTTTAAATGTAGTTGAAAGTTCATAATAAAACATTGACTTATCCAAAATGGCTACAGGTTGGGTGGTATTCTTGTTGTCAAACCCTTGTTAGGTTTTACAATCTTGATTTCTTCTTCATTCTTCACCGAAATTTAAAACTGATAGGCCGGTCACCAGTCGAGGCAGGTTCAAATTAATATTATTAAAATCTAATTATTTGATGAAAATGTAAATAATTATAGCTTCAAAACAGCATCATATATCTTTAACTTAGAGTATTCGCACTGACATTGTCTCTTTCTCTATCTTCCCATCTCTTTCTTCAACAATTCTGGCCTTCAGAGGTCGAAGATCGCCGTGTTTGAGAAAATGTGGTCGTACATGAAGTCGGCCGACCCGCCTGTGTTTGTCAAGACGACAGACGAGGGCGTGATGAGAGTCAGGAAGTCTAAGGGCAAGTATGCCTACCTGTTGGAGTCCACAATGAACGAGTACATAGAGCAGAGGAAACCGTGCGACACTATGAAGGTGGGAGGAAACCTTGACTCTAAAGGTTATGGCATCGCCACACCGAAGGGCTCCCCTCTCAGGTAAGCCCCTGCCACTGCAGCATGGCTAGATAAAAGCCTATAAGAGCTTTTAGTGGAGCTTGTGCATGAGCCTCATCCGTAACCTGTTGATTTGTCCATTGACCTTAGTTATTGAAGCCTTTATGCATATTTTTTATCATAATGGAACAACATTTCAGTATTAGTATCCTGTTTTGTGCTCAGAAATATAATGTATGGCATCCATTTGTACAGCTTCATTTAACTTGGCCTTTTTTTTGCACACTGTCACATTTACATCTTCATTATTCCAATGTTCAACACTACCAACCATCTTTAATTGTGCCTTCATATGAATGTATGCAGATAGCCTATTCATAGCTGACTTGTGAGCAGTAGCAGAAGTGTAAAGTAGGACTATGAGATGCACCATCCTGTTTAAGAAGCACTTGTTTTCCTGCTGCCATATAATTACATTCTAAACCTTGATGAGCATGTGTTGTCGCTGGTGACTGCTTTGAACCTGAAGTGTCCCCTTCAACACAAAGAAACTTGTACAAAATGTAAATGCACCTCTCACGAACCAGCAAGGCCTTTAAAAGCAGGATAACCATTTATGGAGGGCTTCAATCCATATGGCTACTTTTCCACTTACGCCAAGGCTCACACTTCGAATTTAATGTCAGCGGAGATGAATTTATATTTGCCACATTCAATGTGATAATGAATGTAATGAACAATAATTCATACTTGATGTGCTACCTTTTCATATTACATTAACACCCTAATCCAAGTTCCCATTCCTATGTTTCTTGGAACTACAGAGAGAGCGCAGGAGCTGGTGGCATCTGAAGCTTTTAATCTATCTTTATTAGGCCTCATTCAATGAAAACAGCCATATGGGGAGATTGTATTCAAACTTACTAAAGATACTTTCAGGCTTTCCACCTTGTTTGACAGCCCCAAGAAAGAGCCCGCTGTCTAGAGATGTCGTTAACATCTTATTCGAGGCTCCATTTCAATTTTCATTAAAAACACAGTTCAAGCAGCAACTAAGTGTTGTATTAGTGACAATATAACTGGTGGGAGTAATCTGCTCACAGGCCATTTCAGATTGGTCCAAACCTATAATGTAGCAATGTGCTGCTGTGTTGATCAGCTGAGGATGTCCCCATTATCTCTTTCTCTCTCTGTTAATGTGATATTTTATATTCTGTGGACATTCGCATATGTCTGATACTGAGTTTTGGCCACATATGACAAACATTCATGACTGAGTATGTTCCTAATAATTCATACATTTTAATGGTTAAAGGAGAACTTGACTACTTGTCACCTGGGGTCAGACATCAGGGGATGTCCACTGAATTCAAAGAGTTGGGTTCAATGATACCTGCAATGCATTGTTAATGCAACGATTTGCAATTTATTTGACTTTTTCTCTCTTTAAAACCTTTAACTCAGGCTCTAGTTATTATTTTAAATACATACCGTACAGTAACATACAGTTTACAATATTTGATTACTGGTGATGTGTATGGATAGAGGACTTACAAACAGCACAAATATTAGTCTGTCCATCCAACTTTTCAAACTAATTTCCGGGACAAAGTGCAGAAAATATACTTTAAGAAAACTTCCGTGCTTCCACTTTTGGTTATAAAGCTAAGTTATAATGACACTGTCAATATATTAAAAGCTTACGAATGTTTTCACAAGTGTAGAGTAACAGTAGTACCTTAACACATCAAAGTAAGCTCACTGCAGCACATAAACAAAGCAAAAAATAAAATATTTAATATGATACTCAATCTGCTTATTAAGGTCAGTATTGGGGCTGTTCTGACCTGACAGATCTGAGCCACTGGATATATGATAATACATATGAATTCTAACATGCGTATGGCAGTGCAGGTCTAATTGAAAGTAGCACTTTGAAAATAAAGATACTAAAATGACCTAACTCTTCATTTTACAGGATGTACTGATGACCTGTCTTCAAACTACACGTCTGTGAAATGTTCTGTATATATTCCCCCTGCTTCATTTTTACACGTATGATTTCCAGCCACCACCATGCCTGCCTGACTGTTAAACTCATCCCACCCTACATGCAGTACAGTAGCCTGACTGACATGTCTGCTCACTTCAAACGTAACAAGTGACCTGCAGGTCTCCATGTTCACTCACACTGAACTTTGACTTCTTTTATCCTGCCTGCTTACTCTGGGCTGAGAAAGAATTTAGAGGTTTTACCAGCTCCGAGGATACCTGTGTTCCCTACAGCTGCGTTGTTTAATAGGGTTAGGGGGGAAAGACTCTTCTGTGTCTGTTGGGAAGAAAGGCACAATACCAAACTCAAATTTTGCTCCAAAGAAAAATTGACACTGATTTGAGAGAAAAAACAATCTGGCAAAGGCTGTAATCTTCACTTCTTTTATGCAAATTCTGATTGCAGAGTGTGCCTTTCTGTGATTTGTGGATGGAGAGAGTCTTTGTCCGTGGCCCGTCAGTCAGCTATAGGAAATACACGCACACGCTCACCAGAGACAGAGAGCAAGCCTTGGGGAGATGCTTTGGATGAGCTGCTTCATATAGATTCACGATCAGGACTCCGTCTACAGTTGGCCACACAGTTTCCTTTCAGCCTGATTAGGAAACAGCTTGATGTGGAATTGAACCTGGCAGTTAAAACATTGAAAACCTCAGTCTGCATTTGTATCTTCTTACAGTTCAAAATGAATCAAGACAGGCTTCTATTCACTGAGAAGAACTTGTGGTTTGAATATTGATGGGTTAGTTACCATAGCAATCTGTATGCTTGTGCCACTGAAAGGAAATTACCATCTGTAGACCGACTTCCGCATCCAAGGCATCTCCATTCACAGTCTGTGCTCTGCCTCCTTCTGAGGCTCCTGATGGTAAAACCTGACTCTGCTACTGTAACTAACAACTAACATGCATCTAAAGACAACACTCCTGCTCCATATCAGTAGTCACATGCAGGAGTTTCAATGTCAATGTTTTCATAATCACCACCACCATGCGACCAATCTCTTTATATCTGTCCCATAGAGTGTCTCCTAATGGTTATCGTTTTATCATATTTTCAAGAAACCCAGTAAACCTGGCAGTGTTAAAACTGAACGAGCAGGGCCTCTTGGACAAATTGAAAAACAAGTGGTGGTACGACAAGGGAGAGTGCGGCAGCGGGGGCGGGGACTCCAAGGTCAGAGCCAGTTTGATAAACCCTGCGGGTAACCCACCACCACTGGGAGTGGGAAGTTGTGGGGAGGGGGGCAACCGGCAGGCCCACACTGCACTGCCACTCTAGCAACACTTAATCTCTCTGTGGTGTAGCGAAAGGGCAAAGAAAATGTGCGAAGGGGGTAATTATTTGGCCAGCGGTGGCTATATTTGCAAACCAAAGAGAGGGACATTGTATATCATGTCCCCTGCTTCAACTAAACCAGCATCGATGATTTAAAAGTGATCAGTGTTTATTAATTAAACCGTCTGCATCCCTGGTGCTCAATCGTGTTTTAAGAGCCCATGCTTCTATTTAGTTAAAATTAGATGTTAACTTTAGCAAATTACGCCTTTCACAGAAGATGCAATTGGGACCTCCGTGTTGCTTAAGTGACATTCGCAGTGTGCCGGTTACCCCGAAGTGATATAGTAATACACATCTAGTGTCTCAGGGAGCCACCGACCAAGCTAGATGGAGTATTAATGCATATCACTTTAACTCTGATGTTTATAATGATGTTTCTGTTTTATATACATGGGTGTGTGTGTGTGGTGTGTGTGAAAAGGTGTTGTTTTTTACATTTTAAGCAAGCATTAAAGTCTGTATGTAATTGCTGCTCTGTGTCTCTGAATCAATAACATAAAATAACATGGTGTAATATGTTATTTATGTTATTTTCTTATGGTTGGAAGAATCCCAGTAAATCTAGCGGTGTTGAAATTCAATGAGCAAGCCGTCTTAGACAAACTGAAAAACAAATGGTGGTACGATAAAGGGGAGTGTGGCAGCAAGGACTCCGGAAGAAAGGTTAGTCTCCGACCCAAAACCTGTCCCCTCACACCACCTCCAAGCACTACCCCTGATCCTAGACCAGCCCCCAAATCCAGCCCTCAGCCTCTATTACACTGAGCAGTACCCCCCATGTGGTTCTAGCAGTACTGCTGTATTGGCCCGAACATAAGGCAAACTCCCATGTACCAGTTTTGGGATAGACTTAAACATCGGCTGAACACTATACAGAACAATATACAGTAGGCAGATACACTGTGCTTAACATATTCAATTTGTTTGAATTGCAATAATTTTTACGAAAGGTTTTATGTATATTTATGAAAATACAGTTTGGGATTATTGACTATTATAGAGAATCAATATTTAAATCTGCTAAAATAAATTACTGAATTAAATCCTCTCGATTTAATAAAAAAAATGGTTTTAGTTTGAAAGTCCTACTGCTGAGAATAAATGATACATACGTGTGAGGCCGTGCGATCAGCAAGCACTTTTAAATGTGGGAATTTGTTTTATTGGGTTAGATATTTTTCTAGAATGACAGTCCAGTCCATTTGTGCTGTAACATTAACATGTGGCAGCAGAACTGTTCCATAAGTTAAACAGAGTCTGCCTGATTTGTAACTGGCCAATGCCAATAAAAAGACCATAGTTATAGAGCAGGTTCATAAAGTCAGCAGACTGACTCAGTTATGTCAGTTGAACCACAATATCTTTCTGGGGTAGGCACACATTAGCCATCAAAAGCTAAAATCATTGTCTTATATTCGGGCCAGTACTCCAGTGTTTCTCTTGTGTCTTTTTTTTCCTGCTGAGTTTGTTTTTTTCAGAAATGTAATGTTCATTGACAATGTGTAAATATAGATATTGTGTGGTGGATTAGTTAGGATTGTAAAAAATATTAAAACAAAATATTTGTTTTAAATATATAACCTCTGCTGTCACCTGCAAGTAAAAAGTGGTATGAGTAATTTGTATTCCACTTCCAGTGCCCTTAAAAATGCATTTCCAACCTTTCCAACATGCAGATCAAGTGTGATGATAACCTTGAGTTTGTACTGTAGATTGAATATTAATCAGTTTAAACGCAATCTGCAATTCCTTCCCAAGGAGAAAGACTAAGAAAAGCAACAGAGAAGGATGTGAGGGGGACAGATGATGACATTAGGCATTTGACTTTGCTTAACCTTTCAAACATGTTGATCTGTAACCTTTTGCGTTCTGGTCCTTATAATAATCCTGCCCCTAGCACTCTGCACTATGTCCATGTGTGGATGCAAACCCTGGCAATCTGTTAGAACGACCCTGAGTAACACCAAGTCTGCCACTGTGCTCAGTTAATGCTGTCTTTTGTTTCAAACAGTAGTTTTCCCTGACAGAAAAGCTTTTTCTCTTTAGCTTGGGTACATCTGAATGTGTTTGTCAGCTGGCCTTCTGAACTGTCAACACAGTAGGCTACAATTGCCAACCTTTTTTTCATCCTTTTCCTTACATTTGGATACTCAAGGACAGGTGTGAAATTATGTGCCATGACGGGCTGAAGAAATTGAGATTAATTTATCTAAGGATGTATCATAGAGTTCCATCTAAGTAGAGATTTTGTAGCATAAACAAAATAGAGTTTTGCTAGTCTACAGTCACATCTATATTTAAATGTACTCCGCAATGACATTTTAAATCCCTTATAGTAAAGATTTATTAATTTTGCAACATACATTGACTTGTAAGTTATCATTTGACAGTTTGGGAAATGGTCTTGTTACTTTGGAGCAGAAAGTTATATAATACGATTAATACCACTGAATACCGCTAACTACCTGAATGTAGCTAACAACAGCCAACAGCTAAAGTTAGCTTTGGCTAGCAGAAGGATAATCATGGGGAAAGCTCTGCTATCTCTGTCCCAATAGCCGCGTTCACACCGGAGTACTTTTCCCACTTTAGTTCCGATATAGTTCCGAAATGTCGCGTTCACACCAAAAAGAGCCGGAACAAAAATTAGTTCATGAGAACCTTTTTACCCCCTTTTCCGTCCCTGCTAGAGAGCAGGGACTCTCATGCGGCTCTCTTGTGAGAAAAGAGCTATATTTCTGATTGGCTGGGCGGATTGCAAACCACGCCCCATAAAACTCAAAAAGTGTTGTGAAGCCACCATTTTATTATCCTCGCATTAGCATTAGCATTAGCCCAGCGCAGAAACGCAGAGAGACTAATTTATGGCAACACAAAATAAAACATGGGAGCGATGGAGATGAGGAGGTGAACAACATAACGGGTTAGGGTAACGTAACCCGTGACAACAGAGATCAACAACCTATAACAGGGCCTATCACAGAATGCAGCTATTCAATACTCATTCTTGTTTAAGAATATGAGCATGTCTACTCAGGGGATAGGTGGGTGCGATTCACAATCAGGCCAGCTGTAGAGAAGACCCTCTCAGCTGGAATGTGGGCATAAGATCAGGTTNTAGATAACATCTTGAGAGTCCACAGATTATAGAAATATAAGGATCATCACCTCGTGTGTCGTCTGTATTTGCTTCCCCTGTCACGAGTTCTGATCGCTCAGTGATGATCCTTATATTTCTATAATCTGTGGACTCTCAAGATGTTATCTAAGCTTGTTTATGCAGATCCAATAAGTATATCGATCGGTATAGCTAGAGTTCTGTGCTAACGGCCTTAAGATTGTTTCGCTCGTAGCTAATTCAGAGGCTCGGCGCTAGCTTTATGGTTTTAAAAAAAAAAAGATCAGTTAGCTGAGTTTCTTCCCGTTACATGGATATGAAACATTCATTGTTTATTAAATACTAAGAAGCTCTCGGACGCTGTTTCCTGCAGATGATGCGTTTTTCCGCCCGGGGGCGGGTCGATGGGGTTCAACAGGTTAACTAGAAAATAGGCCTGTGTTTTTTCTTTCGTTCAGAATAACATTTCAAAACATCATTATAGGTTCTAAGAAAAAAAAATGCTATAATGATTAATCAAAAATATTTTTGTTGGTTTTCAATCTAATTCAGACCTGATAGTATAGTATAAAGATCAAAAAAAATTGGGCCATATTGAGCAAGTGCAACATGCAATACATACATATCATCGTGTCATTATGTGGTAGCAAACATGTTCTTATATCAGACCCTCCAGAAAAACGCGGGCAAAAATCCTTGATTATGCGGGCTAAAATCCTTGATTATGCGATTAAACATGCGGGGTTTTTATGTGATTTAATGCGGTGAAATTGCGGGAAGTTGCGAAATATGCGGAAAGTTGCAAAATATGCAAAATATGCGGGGGAAAAGAATAACAATTTTTTTAAATATTGGGCTGTCTTATTTATTCTCTCTCACACACCCTGCCACTAACGTTAAACCCCTTTATTATTCAATTAAACACATTCAATGTTTATTTATTTTAAAAGCAATTGGGCTATTTTAATCTCACACACACACCACACAC
>NW_011358795.1:7523-43918 GCF_000735185.1 Notothenia coriiceps | reverse complement strand
ACACACACACACACCACACACACACACACACACTTCTCCGCATCATTCTGTTTTCATTTACTCGTTCGTTATCTGACCAGCTTCAATCTTGTAGGCTACTCACTTCGTTTCTTGAGCCGAAAGAAAAACCCAAACAATTAACTGAAAGGCGCTAAAACCCTTTATAGCTAAAATACATTTGCAGATGATGGGGCTCTGACACAGTGTGACTGCTTTCTACACACATAGTCACACAGTAGATATGAATCCAGGTATGTTTTCCTCTTGCATGTGTGCATGTTTCTCCAAATTGTATCCATTATAAGAAGTGAATGCTAATGTGTTCACACATAAGAGAGACCAACTCTCAACTCTTCATGTGTGTCTGTTATGATGGACAGCAGAGCAAATTGGACCATCTCTTTACAGTATGTCAGATCCTATATGATCTCCACCCACAGCTCCCAGAGAATCTGCTGTACTAAACTCTCATTAGAATTCCCCCGGCTGGCCTCCTCTATTCGATATGGTAATTAGCAATGACTAATGACTCTAGCAAGTGTAAAAAATGAGCCATTAATGGCCACATTACAATGGATTAGGAATTACAGAGGTTTAAATGAGAAAGAAAATTGTCTCTAATTATGATGTGATTCTTAGACAAATCAAGGATGGAAAAGGAGTTTACTGCTACACTGCTTTTTTTGCTTCATAAAAGAATTAGCGAGACAGCTATTCGTTGTTTTTTTACTAGGCTTGGCCACTCCCGATATCGGGACGAGACTTGTGCAAGAGACAGAATGAGAGTGTCAGACTGGTGAAGTGGAGCCTACAAATAAAAAGCAAGCTTTAGAAAAACCTCCGAATGCAGCAGACAGAGCTGTTAACATACATATATAGACACAGAGTCTAGTACATTTAGTACATTTGTGCTGACTAATTGGCCAACGCTGTGGCGAGATGCAGGAAATGTCTTATCAACCACACTAGATGAAAAAAAAAGAGCATTGTTTGTATCAAAACTACATCAGCATCAGTGATCATCTCCCACTAATGAACACAACAAGATCACAGCTGATAAAATGAACTAGATGATTAGAAAAATAAATACAAGTCAAGGGCTTAGTTACATTGGTTGAATACACTGCAGGTATTTACATATACATATTTAATGACATGAAATTATAGACCCCATTGAATTTGTTTCCAAAAGGACAAAATTATCTTTTTATTTTCCACCATAGGAATTTGGGTGTGAATAGTTAATATTATTTTTGTTTTTATTTCTATGATTAAAGGGGTCCTATTATTCAAATGTTCAGGTTTGTATTTTGTGTCTCTACACATTGTTTCTGTGCTTTATTGTTAAAAAAGGTCTCTATGTTTCTCATACTGCTGTGCTGCAACACCTCTTTTCACCCTCTGTCTGAAACCAGAGCCCAGTCTGCTCTGATCGGTTAGCTGGCCGGCGGGGGTGTGTGTGTGGGAGAGAAACTCCCTCTCGGGGTTGAACTTTGGGATTTTAGCCTTTGCAGACCATTTACATGCACACAAACCTACACAACAAGTACTATAACACTACAAGGCACACATGTCTATTCACCACTTTAAAGTTAAACCTGATACACCAGGGAGGTTTACTCACATACACAAATACAGGCCCAACACCATTGTTTCTGACACCAAACATGTCCTGAACAGTGAATACACATTGTTATCATCATGTTGTAGATTAGTGGGTTCAACAATTTTAAAAGGTAAGGATGAAACATTCTAGTCATGGACCTGTCAGCCCTACAATTAAATATGCAATTTAATTGAAGATCAAATGTAGGTTGAAGGATCTTGAATAAATTCTCTTTTGTAAAGTTAACACATGTATGTGTCCTTGTTTTGGGATTTTAATAACTTTTTATTGTGTCTGTGTTGTTGTTGCAAATGGAGCTGCTGAGATGAAGTGAAAATGTCGGATAGGGATATATAATGCAAAGCTATGTTTTCCTTAGTTGTGTTTACACAGTGTCTATATTCTAGCCTATATCTAAGGGCTATGATAATTAAGGAAACAAATACAGCAGACATACATTTTTCTCTCTGCATATCATTTGTGTATAGCAACAAAACATTAATCGTTGTATGGCCCATACATCTTAGCTGCATTCTTCTGGTCTAACAGCCCTTTCAATCCGCGGACTTATATCACAGGGCTTTTGGTAATTAGCGTTTCCTTAACTGAGCCTTAGCTGTGTCTAAATGTTATGAGTTTATAAAAGTTTTATTAAGCTCTCGATTCCCCATAGCCTCCTCAATGAAAAACAGCCTGTTAAAAACATGCATAGTAATGTGGGCATGTCTGGATAATTAACCTGAATAAAGTATTTATAAACGTGATTACCTTTTTATGCAACTCTGCAACCATATAGGTCCCAGTGCTTCCTGAAAACACAAGTGAAAGCCAAAATGTGTTCCTCTGCGGGGGCTTCAAAATGTATCTCTGAGCACATACGCCATATTGGTTTGATGTGCAAAACACAATGCTTTTGTGGTCACCTGGACCCTAAGACACGTTTTGAAATGCACTTACTGTAACTCACACTCAGTGTCCTTATCCTGTCTCTCTCCATCTCGCTTTTGCTCGATGAGGCTCTGGGGGGTGTGTTATGGCGAATATTGTAACCGAGTGGTGCGTTTTATCTGATTTTTGTTTGCTTTTGGTTTCATAGCCGCATGGTTGTTAAATATTTCAGAGCGCTTTTAACTTCAAGGCCAAACTAACATGCAAGCTTTAACCAGGGGGCAAAAAAAAAGATGTATTAAATAAATTATCTCCCCCCCCAATCTCCCACTAAAGGTCAGTATTACCATGCCATTGAGATGAAAACTGAATATTATGTTAATTTTGTTACAAGCCTGCAGCAACCTCACCATAGCCTATAATTACACTCATTTCTGTATGCAATGGAATATTTGACAAACAGCATTATGATTCAGAATGCTGTGTTAAATGCATGTTTGTGTCATTAAGAAGCAGAGTTAAATGCCACTTGGCATCATGCAGTAGCCTACGTCTCGTTTGAGTGATGGTGCATGGAAACAAAACAATTGAACTCCGAGCCGTTTCCCAGACGATGGTGCAGAGGGATCGATGTGATTGAGATATGACTGTAATCATTGTATCGGCGGCTGCTCACGGGTCGCTTAGTGATTTCATTGATTGTGTCTTAGTGGCGTGTAACCTGAGATAAGTCAGTGCTGGCGAGCTGTGAGAGCGTTCACTATACTCGCCCACACACATACGCACAGCCTCTTAGTCACTCGGACCAGAAAGAACAGGAATCAAAACACGGATACATCGCAGCTGAAAATCAATGCCGTAAACAAACTGGCCTATGGTGCTGTAATGTGAAGCGTGAAAACACAAAGAGGTGACATGCATGTGCACTGATGTGAAGTTCCATGGAGCAGAGACACTTGAAGCTGCGCCGCTCTGACAGAAAAATCTGTGTCTCTTTACGGTTGCCATGGCAGCACACTCTGCACTCCAAACAGACTTTAGTCATCCTGCTGCTCATACCATATGAGCATACCCTCCCTCTCCCTGCATTTCTCTCCATAAGGGCAACCACCCCTATAGTAGGATAGATCTGCTGTTACAGATAGAAAGCTCTCATTAGGGCTCAATGCAATATACAGTGTAGCAAACACAGGGTTTGACTGATAAGCCTCTAAGCATCACAGCGCACATCTGGCCTGTCAAACTATCGACAATGTTTACTTTAGTCCAGGTAGATTTCCCAAGCGGCCTCGAGCCTTGTGTATAATTCATGGCTGCAGGAAAGGCATACACTGTTGCACAGCTTGATAACGGCAACCCCCCTTCCCCTCTCTGCTGTAGGAAACATATGTGGGGGACTGTTTTGAAATGCAGATTTGACAGTGTGTGTGCCTCTGAGGAGATGGTGTCTCTGTCAGTCTACAAAGTGTGATACCCCAGTGAGATTCTCTGGGGGTGAACGCGTGTGAGTGTCCCTACTTTTTTTGCGAGTGAGCAGGCATGCATGTATGATCAAAAGTTGCCTTCATGCAATCTCCAGTCCAGATTAATAAAACATAAGCGATGCCATGAACTAAACTGAACCGTCTCCTCATGAATAAATAATTTCCTCCTACCACGTCTTCCCCAAATGCTTTGACAGCAACTCACTAACAACACAATTATGTAACTCAGTGGCTCGCAACATCATCTAATTTCTTTTTTGTTAATGATAAAAATATCAACAATAGCGCAAATTGATAAATAATACTATGGAATGAATTATTCCCTTCATCAAAAAAAAAAAAAAATCTCTTGGGTCCTCCCTTAGGACTTTTTAGCAACTGCCTCTTGCATTAGAGAAGATACAAGACAACATCAAATGCATAACTTTACATCAGCTTTGCAAAGCTGAATTATCAATGTATGAGAACGTTTTCCAGATATAAAGTATGTAAAGTACAGGATCAATAAGACAAATATGCAGAAATATATTAATATAGAAACAGTAGTGCCAAATTATGGGACAACATGCATGATTTTGCTTATTTTATCCCAATCAAATATTTCATGCTCGACTGACAATTTTGTAGATTTACCACTATTCAGACAGCCCATAGTTTTTCCTTCCCCTTGAGTGCACAATGAATATCAAGTTGAAGAGAATTGGAAACATTTTGTGACGGATACTGCCCCACAGTGAGCATTGTGATGTCTTTCTTATTTTGTCAGCTCTACTTTTACACATCACTAAGGCTAATAGCTTGCTAGCTGAACACAGGGACCATTTTACACTACGAAAAATACTTTTTTTAAAACAATATGTTCAGAATAGGATTACAACAAGCAAATATTGACAAAAAAGCAACAAAAATCACTGGAAAAAAAATTCAGTTAGAGAAATACTGACACCCCCCAGGGTTACCATAATGCACCACGGGCTCCATCCACTATTGAATGATTCTGACCGCCCGGCTGAGAATTTGCTGCTGTGGCAGGCAGGGCTGTGAGTGACAGAGCTGATTTATTTCAGTCTACAATCGTGCAATGAGAGCACACAGGCGCTGAGGAGAGGAGACAACTCCACACGGCCGTAGGTAACACAGATACACACCTAGGCGCACTCACACACAAACAGATATCATACACAGACAAAAACTTTTCAAAACATATTCGCCGGAGGAACATCATGAACCTGCGCCCTTCTGTACAAGTTCTCCTCTATTAAATAGCTCCCAGTCGACAAGCTTTACACAGAAAGCCAAGCCATGTTTAAATCCACAAGGTCAGAAAACACAGGTTCTGCTCAACGTATATGCTGCCTCTATTATTATAACGTTATTCTGTCTCACCTTCAGCTAACAGACAGTAAAGAAGTCAGTTTCCTGATATTCTACCCTTTGCCATTTTTCTGTTGGTGCTGTGTGGGAGTAAATGCCTCACTATCAATGTTTAAAACACCTGGATTACACCACTTCTGTCCTGCTGCTGCTTCACAGTGTAACCATAACATTGATGCTTTCACAAACAGATGTCCTACCAGATTTTGGAGTCTAAAAAAACAAAAGCTTCTTATCTTACATATAGGACCACTGTTTGTGTCCCATCAAAGTTGTTTTGTTGAAAATAAATTCTGCTTTGTTTCGATTTACAATGTCAGCCACATGTTTAAAATGGTTATTCTAATCCGGGAAAAAACACATTATTTCGTAGGAGACAGGGTTGGCTCATGACCTTTTTCAGGCATGTTAAAATCTGTACGAATGTGATCCCAGAATCAAACAATGACAACTTAGCAAAGTTAAATAGAAAACACATGCTGTTATTACTGTTCAAAGGTTCAAATCAGACTGGAGGTGTGAGGGTGAAACAGGAAGCAGCTGTAGAATATGATGTGAGAGGGAAAAGGCCACACAAGATGAACTCCTAACCAATCAATGGAAGAGGCACTAAAGGACGGGAAAAGAGCAGATGAGAGGAAGACTGAAAAGAGGCGATAGGAGTGGAAGTAAATGGGGTGGACGGACGGATGGAGTGTGGTGGTGGGGGGGGGGGATCACTCTCAGAGTCCACCTGTCTGTAGAGATAAACACAGGGAGGGCCCAACAGCACAGACTGGGGGTTATGGGAGGGCCTGACTGACAGTGCTGACATTTGGAAAGAGCACGGTAAACAAGATCTCGCACTGAATAAATAGCAGTGGGAACAGGGGGGCTAATACACACACACACTTAAGTACTGTACACATTAATACATCACATCGATGTATGAATGCATGCCTACGAGCATGTAAACACACACTACAAAAGCACATGCACGCACTCACACAGAGACACCTTGAGATACCTTCAGACGGGTCCAATCAGATTGGCAGCAGACAAAGAGGATTGCAATAAGGGCTTGCTTTTAATAGAACCGGCCTACACACACACACACACACACACACACACACACACACACACACACACACACACACACACACACACACACACACACACACACACACACACACACACACACACACACACACACACAGAGCCATAGGCAGACAGGGAAATTAAACACGCCTACTGATTAATCCAGGACAGAGTGGATCGTCAGCGTTGTTCCTTGGCCTTTTGTCTCTGATTAAATGGATAGCATAAAGATTGAGGTGCTTTGAGCTGTCTACCTCCAGGCTGAATGCACCTCCAGAACATTCTGTTCTCGCCCATTAGTGACAAAGGCACAGTGATGAGAGGTTTACAAGCACATTGCTCAGAAATGTCAGAAAAATCAGAGACAGAATGTTTTTTTATATGTTTTGTTCTTTTATAATAATCAGACAGTAATGCATATAAGTGGCTCAAAGTATGACGCCTCAAAGGTTTCAATACAAAAAGAAAATATGAAATGAGATATCCTCGATTTTAGAAAGGTCTTTATTTTTCTCATACTGCCTGTGCTGCAGCTCCTCTTTTCACCCTCTGTCTGAAACCAGAGCCCAGTCTGCTCTGATTGATTAGCTGGCCTGCTCTGTTGTAATTGGTCAACTGCTTAGAGATGTATCAACTCTAAGCCTATCACGTACAATGTGTTGAAGCACTATCCAATAGAAGCGTAAGTGTGAGTGATGTCACTATGTTAAAGAAATAATCAAATAATTTAAGCCTTTGCATTTACATGCATGAACAACTCTATAACACTACAGGTATGGGAAAACCCCCAAAAGCTAAATAGGGTCCCTTTAATGGCAAGTGGCATTGGTTTCACTTAATATTCTAAATACTTCTAAGATGTTCTCCGATTCTTTTGTCACTGCAAAAATGACACAACATTAATCTCATGTTGTTGCTAAACATTTCTGAACATAAGTTAATTAAGAATGAATGTAAGACAAAATAAATAGAACTAAGTTCTACAAAAACACACCAAACTTGATACTATAATTATATGAGGCTAATTACATACTTGGAAATGGATTAAAAGAAAGTGCTTAAATGCATGTTGAAAATGAGCTTTAGGCAAACAAATCTAAAGAAAAATGCACACTCTCCCAAGCATACAGGAACAAAAATATTCCCATAAAAGCCTTGCAGTATGAAAGAATAATTATCTCAATTCCCAATGGACCAAATGCATTGGTACACAGTGTTCATGTGAAACAGAATGTGTGAGGTTACAAGTATTATTACTTCTATCTGACAAAACACTAGCAGTAACATAACATGTCCTTTTAAATTTAGCAGGAGCTCATAATGCTTCAGGAGATCCTTCCACACGCTCCTCCGTGTGTGAGAACGGGCTGTGCTAACTAGAGCAAGTAGGTCACCCAAATATTCAAGGAGAAGATGTTTCCTTCAGGGCAGTATTCAGCGGGGTGAAACATTCACTGTGTTGGTTTTTAAGATACCATCAGACTCCACTATGCTGATTACTACAGCATGGAATGCTGCATACTAAAGAACTTGTGTTCTTTTTTATTTTTAAATGCTGCTTACAGTTTTTTCTGAAACAAGACAGTGGGTCACCTTGGAAGGACATTGTAAGAAAGACATTTGACTCAAGTCCTTGGAGGATACAAGCCCTAAAGCTCTCACCCTCACTGATCACACCAAGGAAATCTTCTCTTGTACCTGAAATCTATTTAAATGAGAACATTTTTTTTGCTGGAACATTTGTGGCATGTGTCAAAGATACTCATCAATGTCGGTAAAAGAAACGTGGCTATAGAGCAGTGGACCTTGAGACATTTGAACCCATGGCATCTATCTAACCACAAGCCAGCGAGCGATACACCGTTAAACACAGGAAGACGTCCCCAGGAGTAGGGCCAAAATGGCAGCTAAGCTAACACATCTAGCACCCAAGGCTACTCGACTATAGCCAGCCTGATCCTGGCCGATGTTGCAGGAAAATAACAAAAATGAAGTTAGACTCAGGCTAGCCCAGCAACGGGAGATCAGAGCATGCTGCGGTGTGGCCAGATATTTTCAGAGACCATGCTCCTTAGAGGCATCCAGCATCATGCAACTGACGGGAGAACTGCAGGAAAGAACGCAGGACTCCAGAAGGGCAGGCTCTATGTCTACATTAATGATGCTTGGTGCTCAAAGTTGATAGACAATATTTCCCTGATGTCCGATTTGGTATATTATGGATGTAGGCTTTCTCCCAAGAGGATACACCATTGTTTTGTTGCTGCTTTTACATACCTTCTGATGCAAATGCACTACTGTTTTGTTATGACCTGTTTTCTCTTATGTATTATAAAAGTCTAAGTTATAACTGCCTCTTGTTGTGCTACCCTGTGTTGCATGATGTCATAATCCTTGCATCTTTGAATACTCAAATGAAACTTGAGGCCAACGGCCTTGTTTCAGTTTTCACAACTTGTGATGAAATACACATATTTTACATCTGGTTAATTTGCATTCAGAGGTGTCATCAGCAAAAATGGCTCCAAGTGAAGAAACAATCTGTTACTTACTACAGCGGTTTGGTCCTTTTTTTAAACAGTCTTTGAAACGTCTTGCATCAGCAAAGCTCGCTATCTCCCAAAGCAACACAAATGCAAATACTGTGCAAATATGTTTGAACCCATGTGTGGGTCAAGCACACACACAGAGACATACACACCAATGCACACACACAGAGACATACACACCAATGCACACAAACACACAGAAATAAACGTGTCTGCGTACACAAAGACAGACCACAGGGAACGGACAATTTGCGGATGCGTGGTGACATTCTCTTTCTCTGTGAGGCGTACGAGGAAATCAATAGTTATTGAAGATGCATTTTCTGGCTGTAAGAGAAGAATGCTCGGACAATAGGCTTCATCCTGCAAGAGGCGCAGCCGAGGCTCCAGGCAGAACATGGTAAATGTCAGGTGAGGGGCCCGTGGGAGGAAGGATTCAGTATCTACATCATGTACAGCTGAGCACCTGCAGCATGCAAGGTGCAGAGATTTCTCCCTTCTGATATTAATGCAAGGTAAGAGCAAAGTGAAAATACATTTTGTAAATGTCACAAGATGGGAGCCAAGATAAAAATGGACCGTTACACATGCTGTAATTCCTTTAACCTTCAGCCACACAATCATGGAAGGCTTACTGAGCAATGCTGCTGTTTCTTAGTAACACTCCTCAAAATAAAGACAAGCAATGTTTTCTTAACTACCTGGAATTGTATCTAGCCATGCAGATCGTTTTGTTTTTATTTGCTAAAGCTTCAAGATAACAGCTTTGAGATATTCCCTCATACAATGGTGGTGAAATACAATTAGGGACGGGTGGCACAGTGGTCTGTGCGTTTGATCATCAGATCAAGGGGGTGTTGGGGAACTCCAGTTCGAAACCCGCTCCCGCCCCACTGCTTCAGGCCATTGTGTCCTTGGGCAAGACACTTCACCTGAACTTGCTCCTGTGGGTATTGTCCACAGTAGATGACCATTACATGTATGTATGTATGTAATGTGTATTTGTAAAGCGCTTTGAGTCATTGATAAAGCGCTATAAGGATTATTATTATTATACATGTCATTTGTGGTGCTCGTTACATTGAATAAAAAATTAAATTCAACAGCAGTGATGTCAAAAACAATTAGGATATGTGTCGAATTTTACTGTTAGCAGTTTCCATTGTAATGACTTTTTACCATTTTTATAATGACTATTCCTCTATAATAGTTATGAACCTTGTGAAAAAGTTGTTCTCAGTCGGGCATTGTTTCTGGAAACATTAGCTTATACATCTTTATAAAAAAAGATTTTCAGTCAACAACAAACCATATGGCATTCACCTCCATTGTGTGGGTTGAAGGCGTAGTCCTTGAGGTGGATACCTCAAAGTCTGAGAAAGAATAGCATCAACCACGAATATTTATTTGAAGCAACAGCATCGACCTCTCCATCCAGAAGCTGCAGTATAGATGTATTATGTATAGGTGCAGGCAGCACCACACTACATGTATACATAATGTATGTATTTTAATGTTTAAAGAGACACGGAGCTCTGTGTCAATCCATGACCTACCCTGTCTCTGCTGGTTCACAGCTATCGGTGATAATACTGACGTTATCTTCTCATCTCCTCCTGCTGGTCCCTCTGGAAAGCTCAGAAAGTCGACCTCAGTGTCTCTAATTTCAGACACTTAATGAGATTTTTAATTGGTGACCTTTTCAGAATGGTTTCACACCAAAGCTCATGAGAGCCCTCGAGGGGAAGCCAACACATACCACTCACGCCAGGATCCTGCTTAACAATCTCTGAAGGGTCCAATATTTACTTTTGCCTATGGTTTGACCAACACACAATAAAATACACGATATATACGATACAATTAAAAATGTTATATCATTGGAAGGAGCTCCACAAGAATGTATAGTCCAAGAAGTTTCTGCCATGTGTACAGTATACCACCACAGAAGGTTTCTGTGAAACACAAGACTCTGCAACATGACCACAGCTTAAACTCCCTCTGCTGCTCTTCACCAAACTTTTATCTTTGCTTTGTATGACAAGTGACAAAGCACAACATATCTCAATAAACAAAGCCCAAAAGAGTTGAACTACAAAGCCACACTGCCTGTTGGAGAGTCGTTGTGGAAGACCGAAATATTTTGTACGTAGGAGGCACTTAGTGTCTCTTTTTGTAACAACAAACAAAAGTAGAGACTCAAAGCACAGTGGACTCAAAACACTAAAAAAATGTAGGCCTTACCGTGGTGAGATATCGCAGCCCTGCTGCATGAAAGCCCCCAGTGAGAACCAAAGGGAGTTGAAAATGCCAAACTCATTGGTCTGCTCTAGACTCTGCTGGTTGTTGTTCTGTTGCGGGGGGGCCTGGCCCTGCTGCACCCCGTTAGCTGAAGCTTGGGTGGGCGACTGCGGCTCAGCGCCCTCCTCATAGTCCTCAGCGTGCCACTCGTATGGGCTGAACCGACTGACAAGGAACAGAACCACGCTCACGCCGATGTAGGCAAACACAATGCACATCCAGATCTCGTAAGCCAGCGGGTCCAGGAAGGAAAACACGCCAGGTTTGGATTTGGTGGGTTTCTTGATCATGATGGAGATGCCAAGGGACATGAAGGGCTTGGAGAAGTCGATCACTTCTTCACGCACCAGGGTGATGGTCAGAGGGGCCACGGCCACATCTGCTTTCTGAGGGAGACAAAAAGAGAAAGGCATGTGACCAGACGTGCACAGTGGCAAGAATATGTCATTTCGTGTTCTAAAATAAGTGTTTGTTAATGGGAAAAGCACAATAGTTTCTTTATCAGAAGACCCACGTCAAATACTGTAGTAAATCCACGATGATAAATGTTTAAGCATCTCTACAAGCTATGCTCTACAAATGTCACCAATGTCATTTAATCAGGGGGTATCATCTACATTGTGTGTTTGTGCTAATTAGCAGTGTTTTGCCAATGTCAAAGACCTGCCACAATGTCTTTTTTTAATATTGTTTTCCTCTGTCCTTTGTCAAGTCTACTAAGCAAATTCAAACCTGATCTTCAGTATCAGATATCTGTTATTTTTAACTCTTAACTTTTTTAGTTGCTGTTTTATATTTAAGGAAAAGCAACACAAACATAACGTTATTTTCATAGTAAATGCTGGGGCGTAGTCACAGTCTGGGATATGTGAAAGATTACCAACAACATATATTTAAAAGCTTTTTTTATGTGAAAGTAAACCTTTACAGTAAATGGCACGTAATAGGGAAGATAACAACATGGTTTAATCTGGTATAAAAATGTTCAATTTTTATAAAAAAATGTATTAAACGTTTGATGTAATAGAAAGCATGAGTTTATGCTGTAATGGCTGTAGGATCATAAATAAATAAATGTAACTGTGGTTTTACTGGTTTTAAATGGAAACATGTTGGTCCTTAAGGGAGTGTCTGGCGGCCTTCATAGATAATTGTTCACTTTTTATAAGAGTTAAAACTTTCCTAAACTCATACCCTTGCCAGAATGTACGACAAGTGCATTAACACAGCCAAATTGACAGGAACATGTCAAATGTCCCGAGTGAGGAACAAGGTTTAAATGCAAAACGATCAAGGCAGACTGCTCAAATAAAGTTAGAATTGAGCTGCACGTTAATTGATTGGCTAAACAGCATTCACATTTGACTTTTAGTAGTTTATATATTTTGTTCACCTTTAAACTGGGAATAATATCCAACACAAAACAGTCCACTCACCCCATACACCAGTTCTCCCACCATGCCGTTCCACATCTTATTCTCTGGGTCTCTTGCTCCATATTTGCCATCTGAAACCACCTTCAGTTTGTACTGGTATCCGACATGTTTGGCTATCTCTGCAGCCAGCTCCACAATGTAGCCCTCATATTTGTCATTCCCCACAAGCTGCTCATGGTTCTTCTTCATCATCACATATGGAGACTCCTGTTGGATGAAAGGGCAACCGTGCAATCATGAACTGTAACTCAATTACACCAGGTGTCAGAAATAACATACATGAAATCAATGAACGGTTACTGAAATAATTGCAATTTTCACTGATGTTAAAACAAAATGAACACTGATATGCATCATTTCTTGACATAAGCCTGTATCATAACTTTTACAGCAGGGCAGTTTGTTAAGCTAATTAAAACAGAGACAGTTTTACGGCTGATAATAAAGCTTCAGCGTGTAGTTAAGTTTTATATGAATATTTAAAAATGTAGGAAGGTTTATGGATGAATTCAATGCATCACTTATCTCTTTACCCCTTGCTCATAACGGAGGCTTTGGATAATAAATCTCTCTGTGAAAGGTTCAAAGATAATTACATGGAATCACAAGGTATTATTTGTGTCTTTGTTCATAAAGGTATGGTGTATAATTGAAATACAAAAGGTGGTAAGTATGATTACGGCGTCATTGCCTCTTTGAAAGGAGGGTTGATAATATGAAGCAGGTTGTGAGGATACGGGGAATTGTAGGGTGTTATTAAAGCTGAAAAGACAAAGCATCTGAGAACAAGAAGTGTGTGTGTGTGTGTGTGTGTGTGTGTGTGTGTGTGTGTGTGTGTGTGTGTGTGTGTGTGTGTGTGTGTGTGTGTGTGTGTGTGTGTGTGTGTGTGTGTGTGTGTGTGTGTGTGCGTGTGTGTGCATGTGTGTGTGTGTGTGCGTGTGTGACACATGTTTGAGCAATGTATATGGTGAAGAAGACATTTTTGACCTCTACCAGGCTGTTCTTCCTGTCACATCCTTCATCTGTACATCTCACACTGATTGGGTGTCTTCCCGCCGACATAACACCTGGGGCCCCGCTTTATTTTAAGAAAAATCTATTTCATATAGAATACCAGTCAACTCAATCCACAAGCACTCTGATAGGCCTCAATTCCAACAAGTTATTATGTGTGCCTGCTCTTAGCTAAGGCTGTGCTGAGCCGAGCAAATCCTGCCGTCAGATTTTATCAGAGTCTAGAGATGTGGGGGTGGGTCGGGGGTCCTCTGTGTGTTACAGTTATCTGGGTTCTCCTGCTCTTTATGGTTGAGGGGAAGGTAATCATTGTTACACATGGAAACCTGAGGCCCATTGGCAGGGAAATGGCACCCCAGGGAGACGGTGTTGGGAAAGGCTGGTGTGCAGCGCTTTTGACAGGGTATGCACTTGCACTGGCAGAAACGCTCTCAAAAACACACGCTTAAACACACACACACATAGATGCGTGACATGGCATAGAAGGTCCTCCAGGACTCATTCTCATTGGTCCGCACAGTACCGCTGAGATCTGCTGTTACTCAACCATGGTGGATATAAAACAGACACAAGAACACTTTTCAGACACACATTACAAAATCTAAATAGACACAAAATTATAAAAAATCAGACCACTGCCAAAGCATTCACCTACATCTCGGATGGTCCAATTTCCCGATTTGGAAGGTTGTTATTTCGATTTTATGAGCTTTAAATGGTAATGCGGCAACAACTTTGACGTTACAAATTCATGAAGTATTATTTTATTGGTTAGAGAGGCTTACCAAATGTTGGATGTCTGTTTAAAGTTGTTTTTCTGATATTGGGATGTCCAGGTGAATATTCATATTCAGGATAACCTTTTCCAATTATTTCGTCACCACATAAACGCAGCACAAATCCTGTTTCCAAATAATAACGAAAGTGAAACATGATGCACATATCTGTCCCGTTGATTGGATACACATCAACGTAATGGGTCCTTCACTGGCCCATGCAACACCATGCCGCCAAGATTCATGAATATTGTGCTTGTAGCTTTTCCGTGATCATGCAGATAGCTAAACAGGCCAACAAATTATAATTTTTTGCCGTTGGAAAAATGTAAACCTACATTATTCCTCTGAGACCCATTTTAAACACAACATATAGTAGGAGAACGCGAAAATTACGTAATTTGATTATAAATGCTACTACTCCTTGCTGAAAGCATTTTACAATACCTGCACTTATTTGTAGTATCTGCACACGGCGAGTAGGCCTATGCCAATAATAACCAACTACTTGCATGCTAACACTAAATCTTGAAATTTTAGCCATGGCCTGGTTTTAGTGTAAAGCCATGATGGTGGAGACACTAAGCTCCAGTGCTCCATTAAGCATGCTCTGCTTCACTCCTCCAGATCTCCTGGTAACACCGGCCTGGACTGTGTGCACAGGCTGGAACAGCAAGGATTCTGGGAAATCACAAAGTGAGACCTTCGAATTGGCACAACAACACGGTCCCTGAAGCAACGAATCAACGAGCACAAAAGTTATACGGTGTAAAAACTCTTCTGCTACCCTGCTGCCAAATAACTGTTCACACCTTATCTCTTCTCATAGCTTCCAAGACTGGGAACCAATGTATCTTCCTTGAGAAGGGGACACTGATAGGAGATTATGTCAGAGTTATTTTAGGTCCGTTCTTTATGAAGACCGCAATCTTCGGGTTGTAAATGAGGATGTTCACATTTGTTTTAATGAGATGCCAAAAGACTACATGTCAAGTTTAGCAAAGTACACCCAATGCTACATCTGCACTTTACATATTTATTCCTGGAGTACTCCTTCATCAACACCAGCTGTTGTTTCCCAGGTGTTAGTCTGTATTTAAAATCATGTTAAACTGGTCTTTATTAGAACCGTTTAATTCAATTATTTATTATTATTTGTTTTAACCTCTCTCCTGGTTAGCGAACCATTTTTGTATGCAATAGCTAGTAGATACAGTATGTGTGGATTATTTATGATCATTTATGAATAACTTAACCTTTCTAAAAGGTGGCCTTTTGAAGTACTATTTGCATAAGAACGTATTCATCCTGGCAAAATGGTTTGTCTTGCGAGTATTATTATACAAATGATGTATGTATGTACATTTCCTAAACACATTTTTAGACTTTTATAATTTAGTTGAATCAGGTATTATCGAACGAGTGGAAACTATGTAGCTCATCTTTAATTAGCCCAAATTCAAAAAAGAATAGTGCTTAATTACTATTGCAGCCATTTTAGCTCCAATTCGTTCACACTTGTGCATTGTTTTTCCCCTACGTCTGAAATAAAATGAGGGTTATATATTTTGTTCCACTTGGGTGCTTGTATTAATAGTGTGTTTGGTATGACATGAACGCAGCGTTGCCAGATGATTCTCTTTGTCACAATATATTGTTGATATGCACATCTCTCCTTATTAATACTCTACATGCCGTTTCAGCTCCATCACCTCCCACAGACCTTTATCCGGAGAGCTGTGAATTTGTTCTTAAGGGAAGCACATAGTTGAAATGGTTTAGCCCATTAACCCCCACAGTGGAGATAAGCCGCACACACATCGCCTGCTAGACCTGGAGTCTGCTGCAGAATTCCAATTCTTTTTACACATTTCATTCATGCATTCCACATCTGCCTCAAGTCCCACAAAATAACATGATCCGAAGAGATAAAAGACATTTCCACTTGAAAAAATACCGGGAGCACAAAAAAAGCGTAGCTCTGAGCTCCAGGCTTCACACACAGCAATATGCTCTGAGAACATCCTGCATACAATCTGTATTATCCCCTATTGCATACGAGGAAGGTATTGCCAGGTATGTTCCTATCTTTTGAGAAAATGTCATGTTCACCTAGCTGCTATAGGAGCTGGTCGGATTGAATGTTTGCTGCTCTATTCTCAAATCCTACCCCTGAGGCTCTATGTCTGCAATGTAGGTGAGGACAGTAAACATAACCTGCCAATGGGGAAAGCTGAGCCAAATACAATTAAAATAACATAATAACATGGGGGGCTAAACAATGATGGGCATGTTGACACTTCATAGCCTCAGAAATAAGTGTTCCTAGTTGATAATTAGTATTGTTTAACTACAGTACAATCACAATGTTGAGTTGACACTGAACACATTTAAAGGGGGCTCTATTATGCTCATTTTCAGATGTCATAATCAGATGTTGTTCCTCTAAAAAGTGGTTAAGGCCAAAGATTCATGAGGGAAGTCTTAAAACAGGTAAATATCCTATTTCTGGGAGTTGAAAAGAAAAATGGTTTAAAGGTCAAAGATGGGTTCGGGTAACAGTACAACATGTGTTGTCTGAGGATGCAAAATGGATGAAAGGAATAAAGGTTAGAAAACTGTCAAAATAACTATAATTTCACAGGAAGACTCGGGGTAGAGGAATGTGAGAATTTGGTTAGGGATACTGTCAGATATCTGGAACAAACCAGAAATCATGTTTTATTATCATTGCTTTTGAATGTTTCTAGTGTGCTATGTCTTTCATTTGTGTTAAGCACTTTGAATTGCCTTGTGTTGAAAAGTGCTATGTAAATAAACTTGCCTTGCCTGTAAATGCACACAAACCCAAATAAGCATGATATGGTACATTCAAACACATCTTAAATATGTACAGGCAAACCCTGCAAGTCTGTAGGACAGTGTCCTCAAGATAAGATTATTGTGTTACTTGGAAATGTATGTAATTGTGATTCTGTGCAGGCACAAGTCAGACAGAGAGAAGTTAGGAGATAATAGTTGGCAAGGGGAGGAAGGGAGGAAGATACAATCAGAGATGTCAGTCCAATTCTCTCAGGGGCATGAACCTTAAGGAACTCTATCATTAAAGAAAATAAAAAATGTTACCATGCCTTTCTCCGTCTGGGACTGAGCCATTTTACCAGCCCCATCCTCCCCATAATCCCTCAAAGTCTCTATTTTGCTTACCAGGATCGTGGTGACTATGTAAGTCCTGTTCTGCAGGCCGTACGTTTCGTTGCTGCCTCTCACAAAGCTGGCGGTAGTCACATACTTCTCATCTTCATTCCAGTAGCCAACCTGAGACAAAGGATGATGTCAAAATGTCAGAAATTGACCAATAGGATGAAAATAAAAGTTATTCAATATGGCTCCTAATCAAAAACGTATGTATGAAAGCTTTTAGTATAATTTCTTAAGATATTTGACACACTTAGAACAAACCTTCTAAGACATGAAAGTGTATCTAAATATATTTTAAGGGAAGTAGCATACATTCATGTCTCTGTTTTCAGCTTAAAGCATAAATAGGATTAATGATATGATCATTATCACCGCCAGACTTAAGCCTAGGGGGATCATCTGTTCTGTTATGTGTGTTATCTGTCTGTTTCTATACAGTCATTTACTGCTGACTCCTCACTGCTTTTAACCAGCCGGTACGGACTGTAAGTGTTAACCAACTGCTACAGTAGAAAAAGGCATTCACAGCAAAAAGGCTAAAAACAACCATTACATTTTGGCCTTTGTTATGACTAAAAAACTGACAACCACAGAAAACGCTGGTCTCATTTTGAACAGAAGCATCTGCAGATCAATTCCATACCCTATATGTAATGATCTTCTTGAGTAACACCAATAGAATTGAACAAAATCCCTGCTTTTTGTTATCTTTGACGCCATCTTGACTGTAAAGGAGTTGTGGAGGGACAATTAAGTGTGACTGCGTGCACTGTTTTAGTACAAAAAAGGCACAATTTCACTTCAATGTGTATAGGAGTAAGTCTCCTAATAAAGGCCTAAATATCTGCCACTAAAGAACTTTTTACTCATAAATTGTCTTTCAGAAAAAGGCTATTGAATACTTCTGTAAGGACCTTAAATGAACCACCGAGTTATTCCACTAATACACTTGCAGGTTCTAACAGAGTCCTTGAGCAGCAATAATAATGCTTAATTGACATTTTGGCTACAGACTTACCTTCTTTGGTCCAGAGGGGGCCAGTTCCATGACGCTAACAGTGTAGTTGGTTCTGCGGCCTTTCTCATTGAACTGAATGTGACCGGTCAATCCATCTATACGCACCTGCAATACAATCACACATATTGAATAAGTTATACACACAGGCTTTCCCAGCAGATGGGTGAATAATGGCTACCGTGAAGCATGATATTCGCTCCATTCATTTTCTCCTTGTCCACGCAGGCAGAAAGACTTTGCATGTATCGCTTACATGCGATGCATGTTAAGCATAGCTCCCCTGTGTTTGTATAGTATTCATTTGTGAAAGTCTACAGCTGCCACTCCCAGGGGAAGTGAATGACAGACGGTGTGCGTGTATGTTTACAGTGCAGTGTGTTTGTCTTGGCTGTGTGAGTTAATTGAGCGAACAAGGCTTCAATCTCTCTCCAGTCCGTCCGCAGGCAGATGGCTAGATTGACTCGGAGGAGGCCACCGCGCAGCCACTCTGCTAGACTGAGCCTCGGGCTGCACACACGCACACAGCACACATATGCCCTCACAAACATGCATTTATTGTACATCCATACTTAACGTAAATGGTCTTCTGGAGTACGTAAACAACATACTTCATTGTGTTTTTAACTGGCAACTTCATTCCTGCATAGGCTTTAAAAAAATGCTATTTAAAATATATTAAAAATAATAATGGTCCTTGTTCCTCGATATGCATACAATGACATGCATGAGTGTCTCAATGAGACAACACAAAGTCTCAAGGCCAGCCCAACATTTCTATTTCCGTCGCCAAAAATTACATTTCTAAACTCAATTTCTGGTGTCATATTCCATGATGATCACGGCTGAGTGTTATTGCCTGCAGGTTTTGTTTACTAGCCATGATGTCACATTTGATACTACAGAGATCTGCTATGACTTAATGTGAACTTTACACGACAGAATGAGACCTCATTTGTTCAGCCAGCCCCAACTCAGGAGCCGTTAGCCAATGTGCCACTCAGGAATTTGCACAAGTGTGCGTGAGTTTATGTCTGTGCATGTGTGTGCACGCATTATTGCATTCCTATGTATGCGCACAGACCTGCTGCAAGGCTCTCTGGATGTCTATGCCCTGTCCCCAGGGAGCTGGTGGGTTGGCAAGACACTCTCCAGCGTTGCCCCGGCGAGAGATGTCTATCCTCTGTCTCCTCAGGTTCTGGAAGGCCGTGGACATGACTTTCACGCCGTCATATGTTAGAGCGCCCGTGTACTGCAAAGAGAGAGCAGGCGAATGAAACGGAAGCATTTATAAAGACTCGCTGAAGAAAATTATTTCACAAATTGAGTTTCCCCAAGCTATGCTTTTACACCAAAGGACTTAATTGCTATTTTTTCCTGTCTTTTTATTTAAAAAAAAAAAAAACACACACAGGCAGTTGGAATCAATCCTCTATCTCAGCTGGTTGGACAGTTGTTATGGTTGAAAATCAATAATCATTTAGCAGCCTTACTCAGACAGGATTATCTGTCCACCAAATGTAATAGAAACGCTTTCACAGCTTTTGCAATACACTGCTGAGAGTCACAAACAAACTAACTGATAGGGGAAATAACAAGTCATTGTCCAAGGTAACCATAACTTCACCAAGAAAACTTAATCATTCAGCTCTTAATAAAAGACCATCATGATTTATTTTTCCTTCAACCTGCCATCTTGTGCTGCATTACTACTTCTCATACAAAGCTTCTTAGACAAACAAACGTAGATAACTCAAGGACAGATAAGAGAGCAGTAGTACTTTGAGTCCACTCTTGCGCATTTTGGAGTCTTTGTTGTCAAACTCCTGCCACTGCTGGACCACACGGCCGATGGTGGGCTCGGAGTTGTTGACCAGCTGGAAGCCCGTGATGTTCGCCCCGCCTTTCCTCAGGTCAGTCAGGTCGATGTCCAGGAAACCCTGAGACAGCAAGTGCACAGGATAGAAGGTTAAATATGAACAAACAGGTGGTAAAAGAGATTAAGGTATATGTTAAGAAAATTAGCTTTTTAGTCGGCAAACACATATTTAGAGGATCTAACTAAAGCAGTGGACATTGAACATTACCAAATATGTCACTAAGTCAGTAGTTCCAAACCTTTTTTAGACCTAAGCTGTCAATTAAGGTTTCCCTTGAAAAAGAGATATATGACCTCAAGGGACCAATCTGGTTAAATAAAGGTTTGAAATTAAATGATTAAATGAACAGCTTCTTGCTGCCGTGTACAAATACCTCACCATTTGTGTGTCAGAAATCTGTTTGATCTTCTTCCTATGTATTCAAAGGCACATTAAGTGTACCTTAAAACCAATGTAAAGCTCAACTAGAAGTGTGTGGTGGGTCTGGATTCACTGAAACCAATACAGCCTTATTATTATGCTGTATGCAACAATTCTTGGCATCAACCTCTAAAAAACATATTGATCAGGTGTCACAGCGTAAACATGTTTCCAAGACAAAGGTTTGAAAATGGCAGCCAGAGTGCTGAAGAAACGGCAAGCGTACAAAGCTTGTCCATAAAAGGAGAATGAGTCTGGGATTTAATTGAGTTGAGGAGGAGGGGCAAGGTTTGAATATTGTGTTTGCAAACCGTTACCGACATTTCCTAATGAACCAATGGAGAACGGAATGGGTTCTTAGGAAAAAAACATATGTATGCTGCTTTTCTTTTGCAGACCTCACTTTGACATTTGATGTTTTGTGAAACTGTGGTTGACCTTAACTGCACAATTATTTTCAAATTGAAAGAAAATGTGCAATCCTATGGTGATGCTTCATTTTACAAGCAGGAAGAGGTTGAGAACCAGTGGTCTAGGTGCACCTGGCATAAGAGGGTAACTCTGCAGAATGCGTAAACATCGTAGTTCATGATTTTCAGTCTACCATCAATGGTTAATGGCATAATGAAAATGGCAAATTATTCTTTTCCACTTAGAGAGGTTATCCAATCGAGTATACCTCTACCCTGTCTTTCCTGAGGGGCAGGAGACAGAAAATAGAGAACCTAATTTCATGGTTGTGTTCAGTCGGGAGCTAATCTTTGAAAGACTGAGTCTTCATACAGTATGCTGCTGATGGAAATGGCACAATCAAAAAACCTGATATGCTATGGGAACAATGTAGGGCAGTGCCGGGGGCAGAGCACAAAGGAGAAAGAAGCGATTTGCTGCAATGGTATCTCCTACATGTATTTTCCCCCTGACCATTATGTGGAGAAAGCTGTTTTTCAGAGCGGGAGAAAGGCAGGATCGGTCTCTCAGCAGGCTGCCTGTCAGCGTGGGGAGAAGACGAGGCAGGCGAGAGGGAGCGGGTGGGAGGAGAGAACAGAGCAGCGGAGGGAGAGAGAAGATTTGTGGGTGATTTTACAGCAACGTTTCTGACTGATGAAAGGAGAAGGTGTCTCTCAGGTGTTCCTCCTGCTCACCAGGCTTCTTTCTGACAAAACATAACTTATCATTGTTTCTTTTTCTACCTTGTTCTCATTTTTCATGTCACTTAGAGCTTCGCCTCTCTCTTGGCCATATGTCTCTCTCAAACTCTAGCTTGTTTACTTTCTCTGACCTTCACATCCACACAAACACACCAAGTCTAGGAGAAGTGGTTGACTGAAGCACAAAGCACATTTATTTTCATGCCCTTTTGGTTTTTGAAATGGTCTCAGGTTACAGGAGACAAACGCGAGCAATGACGAGGGGCAGTCCCCGCCCCCCCCCCATCTACTCACCAAACCTAATCTACTTGTTGCCACACGTCGATATTTTCTCAGCTGAGCAGACAGACTAGTGTCTTTTTTCTGCTCCATGTATGAGCTAATGCAGTGTAGCGAGCTGAAGAGGTTACTATAGAAACTAGCTTTTGCCAACACTGGATATTGCGTAGGGGTATTTCTGACAAATATTTTATCAGCATTTTCCTTTCTGTATTGCTCTATCATTCTTTGCTTTTCAGAGAAACGCAGCTGCAGACACAAGGAAGTATATTAGAAAGAATTCCCGAAAAGCGTAAGGACAAACATTTTAATGGGCCCATTAGAAAAGACTGTGGCCACTTTGCGTATCAGCTGTTATCACCGTCAGAGCCTTATCGCTCAAAATTAAATCTGGCAAACTGGCCAGACAAGAGAGATTGAGCCAATCTAAAATTCCCGCAGTGAGAAATTGTTCAAGACAGCAGCTGCATATTAATGCTGATCATTCTACAGCTCCGGGTGATGTCAATTTTCACTTCATTTGGTTGCATTTAGTGAGCCTGAGCAGTGCTGACTGGGTCTACGCACCATTTGCCCTGAGAAAATGGTAGCAGACAAAAAGAGCTAATGGATATAAGCTTGCATACATTCACTGCCTGACCTTTGTCTGTCAGTGTGAGGAAGATGCATAGATTCCTGACTGTCACACCTTTGTGCTTTACGCTAGTCTACTCTGCTGCAGTTATGTCTGCAAGGATTGACGGCCCAATGAAAAGAATATATGAAGTAGCTGAAGAGGAAAATGGGATAAGAAAAACGACATAAAACCACATCGTTTTAGGCTAAATTATTGGGCATATGCAAGTATATTAAAGCAGTGATAAAGAACTTTTAAAGGCCACATTTAATAGCAATGCAAGTTTATTCATTGAGGCATGAAAGAAGGTAGACAAGTAAGTGGAACATTTTCAAACATTTAGAAAAGAAATGTGATGGTATAATGATGATTTCTTACCAGGTTAGCCAGGATGTAGTGGTAGCTCTTTGCATTCTTGCCTTGTTCGACGATCTGAAAGGCAAGGTCAGAGGAGATACAGAGAATAAAATGCCAGTCACACACACAACAAAAACACTGTTGGTACATTATATGTGTATAACTGAGAGAGGGGGTTTTGACAGTGTCTCAAAAGAATACCTGTTTGAGTGCAGTTTTTAACTTTGTCAAGGACGGACAGAAAGTATAAGTGCACAATACATCATGGAAAAGAGACTAAAACGCTTCACCTTGGATAAAATAAAAGGTGAGCAATTTATTAAAGATCGGCTTCAATCTATGAGTCAAAAGGTTCACACAACATACTCCATAATAAAAGTCATAGAGGTAGCTTAAGGGTTCTGAAGTTTGTTATATAAAACAACAGTGAAACAAAAGTAATGCCCTTTCCCCTCCTCCTCCTTCCTTTCAACTCTTCTCTTAACTCTTCCATTCCTCTTTTCCTCTCCCCTCTTCTTGTCTCTCTCCCCATTCCCTTCTCTTGTATCGTCCCTTGTTTCCTCCTCTCTGCTCTTAATTCCCCCCTCGTTCCTCTCTTCAGTAACTATACAAATGAAGGTAATAAAATAATAACACTGAGGCTTTGTAGTTTGATCCATAAGGACAAACTCTTTATTGCTCCCACTGTAGCCGCGCACTAGACTCCTTCTGTTCTTACCTTTCACAATAAAAGCCCTAGACATGCACTCCATCATTTCTTAGCAAAAAGCATTCAGCTAAGAGGCGACTTGACAAATAGCTTACTTTAGAAACCCCCAGGTAGCAGAACAACTTAAGAAATGTTCACTGTGGAAACATTACCCGGCAATAGAGCAAATGGGAGGCAAAGAAGAGGAAGCCATTTTGCCATTTAAAATATTACAGCATATTACATGTTACTTGTTAGACGCTTTTATCCAAAGCGACTTACATACTCAATACTGTGGACAATCCCCACAGGAGCAACATGAGGTGAAGTATCTCAGGGACACAACGACATGCTGACTGCAGTGGGACTCAAACTTGCTATCCCCTGATTCCAAGTCCAGCACACTACCCACTGAGCCACAGCCTCCCATATGTATTATGTGTGATCACAAATAAAGGCGATTTGCACAGCAAAACAAAACTGCGCTGACAATTTGAAAAGCAAGAAAATACAGTTCAAATGACTTTAATAAAAAGGAGTTTAAAGCAATGAATAAATTCATGAATATTCAACCCTTTAATGAATTTAAAGTGCACATTACACTTCACATCCTCTAGGCTATACGTGACGTAAAACAGTCATTCATTTGAAGTATAATGCTCTATTATGTACCATATTAGCTTCCCTCCTCCTCCATCTGTTTTGAATATTTTCCCCTGAATGCTCTCATTTAATCTTGGATCTAATATCTAAATAACGTACAACATTCAAGTGTCCTGGAACTCCACCATACAATAATATCTATAAATGTTTAAGTCTGTCATAGCTGAACTGTGCCTACATCTCTCCTCTGCCCATGCTGCTGTCATTCTCTGATTGCAGGCGTCTCAGTTCAGCTCTGGAGGTCAGGGCACTTTGAAGTTCACAGTGATAGGTTTGTACTTTATTGCCTGAAGGGATTTTTAGTACACAAAACCGGTACAAACATGTGGCATGGGATTTGAAAAAAAGAAATATGCTGGTGCAACTGTGTGGCTGGCCTTTGCCTAAATAAAGAGCTGGCTGTACTGTGAGACACATGCTGGTGTGTGTTTATGTGTAATCAGAGCATACAGGGCAGCCACAGAAAACAAGGCAGAGTGAGCAGCACTTATTCAAAGCCATGCACCTTCCAACTAATAGCCTTGGGACAGTGGATAAGGAACTCATTCCACCGTCTCTGTTCAGGCATCATGCTTGACCTCACACATGTTTCACTCCTCTCCTTCTCTGTGAGCATTTTCCCTCGCCTATACTTGGGGGAAGTGTACTCATTTGTTTGTGTGTTATGTGTCAGTCTAATGATGCTGTAGGTCACGACAGAAGGTGGCATTTGTTATTAATGGTGACCCCAGCACAAGATGGGCCCTGCGGCCGAGCCCCGGGCAGGGAAAGAAAACTGAAGGGAAGGGGAAGAGCCACACACCCGCCGTGACACCAATACACTTGACACCGGGGGAAAACACACATTACTGCCACAGTGGACCGTCAAACAGAAATGTTTTGGAAGGAAGGAGCTTTTTAATTAAACATCCAGATTTGAAGAGTCATTCAGAGTTCAGCCCCAAGAGAATGGGTCAATTTGTTCTTCTTCTCTGTGTTGGAAAACACACTAAACGTTTTTGAGGTAGCTCTTCTGTCACGATGAATGTTCTCTAAGGAGGCTACATCAACATTCCGTTTATGTGAGGAGCCACCCTGAGGAAACTGTCAGTGACATTATCGTAGGAGAATCTGTATACTGTATGAGATGAATGAGATGAACACAGATGGGAGTATAAAGGGCAGGACAAGAGGCAGACGTGCTGTGTGTGTGTTCCTCAATAGAAGGATGCACAGGCAGGGCAGTGTGGAGGCAGAGAGCAGATTTGGGTGATTGATGGTGGACGTCTGAATGGAGAGCTTCTCAGGCTCAGCACCTGTAAACTGGTGAGAACTGATGCAATAACCTTAAATGTAGACACCGGGCCATCAATAACATTCACACACAGCCTACACATACAGATGGGGACTGTGTGTGTGTTTGTGTATGTGCTATGAGCATCAATAAAGAGTATGTGTTTCTTTACTTGTCGTATATTATACAAGTGACACCAACCAGCAAAACAATACGAATATGACAAATGTGAAGATATTTCTGGGGATACAATTGCGTGTTTGTACACAGCAGCAGACATGTTGAACCTGTGAAAGCAGGAGAAGCACACTGTTTCTTGATAATTGATTGTCCCAGTAAGCAAAGGCAGTGAGCCAACATGCAAAAGAGGCCTGAAACAAGCCCCAACATGTATGCTTTATTAATTACAGCTGTGCGTTTCCAGCCATAGCATGCCAGGAAAAGATCTATAATCCCAATGGAACATTTACGTCGAATATTTCTGAAACAGCTGATTTCAGATAGAAGGAGGATAAATACAGGCTTCCCATACAGCTGGAAAGTCAAGTGTCCCCAGTAGTTTACATTTTTTGAGCTAGCTTATTAAGGTGTAAGGTTGACTTTTAATACTTCAGTTGACTCGTTCCAACAACTGAACCTAAGAGAGGTTGGTTAGCTGGTTGACTGCATGCAAGATATTGTGCATAAAGACTAAGGCTAAAGCTACGTAGCCTATCTCTGGCAAAAGAAGTCAGCCTCACCATACAGTATGAAAACTGTTATTTTGTTGTGCCCCATTTGGCTTTGTAGCTAGCATATTTGTTGTATTTTCAAACAACAGGTTCTAATTTCACATGAACAATATTATTTTAGGTTGACGACTTCAGTACAGTTAAGCACTGTATGCTAACTACTATATATGTATATATAAGTCTGGGTGGGATTGCTCACTTTGCTCTTAACTTTAATAGTTTCCAGGCCCGCTTCCACACATTGTGGATTTGTATAGACTATTAGACAATGGAGATATGGATTTGCCTTCTAAGAAAACATGATTACGAAGGTAGTATCATGGGAACTAAGCTGGTTGCCAGACATGCTACCGATTTCAGCACACATCAGAGCTGACAGACATTGTTTAATCAATTCATAAATGATAACTTTTGGTTTTGGAAAGGCTGCAAAAATACAATGTCATCCCAAATATTTACATGCTGATTATTATTGTTATGAGAGCCACATTGCTTCAATGTGCAGGATCCTCTAAAGCCTGACACACCTGCTATGCACAGTTACGGTTGCTAAACTGTGATTGGGTAATCTTTGATTGAGGGCGAGGTTTAGCGAATAGTCAGTTGTGATGCCAAGATCCATTTCCTTTCAACCACGCTGAGTTGAGTAAGTGATGATCCTATCACAGAGGAACTGCCGACTCTAAATGCCAAAGCTATGTTATTTATTTATCCTGTCCTTGAAGCTCCAGGAGACTAAAGACCACGGCAGACCACCAACCTAACCCCACTTTCCATTTATATACCCTTCTTTCCCTTTCTGCCTCCCTCCTTTGTTCATCTGATTGAAACATGCAACCCTCTGAAGTGTATATTTTAAATGTGCATAAAAAGTTGTTGCCATTCAACATTCAAGGTCATTACTCAGTTTATAAGAGGCTTGATATGTGTGCAAAAAAGACAATTAACTGACAGTTTAAAATGTCTATTTGTGTCTAATGCTTGCATGGAGTATGATTTTATTATTTTATGAGGTTGCAGCATTTCAGCTAGAATTGCATTACGCATTGCATACAATTACATAATCCGCTCTGATGGCAAAACAGAAACAAGCTTTTTACCTCTTTGAGGATGCCAGTGAGCCTCTCTGTTTCACAATCGATGATAATCTGGCCCTCCTTCCTCTTGTCCAAATCCTGGAAAACTTTCAAAAAGGAGGCCTCTGTCATGGTCTCCACATTGACCGAGGTCACGAGCCAGTTCCTCTCCGCTGCTGTGTCCAGAACCTTCTGCAGCACAGACAGTCCTATAAGAAGAGGAGAGAACGCTGAATCGTGAGTGCTTTATTAGCAACAGTTCTGCAAATAACGGCCAAGATGAATAAAGTGATGAATGATTAGTTTGTATTCTACCGAGAGGGATCCATAAGTATCATCAATTATGTGCAGGTTAATCTTATACAGTGTGCAGATTGTATTATGAGTTGAATGATGAATTAAATATTTTTTGGAACAAAACAGAAGTTGTGAAGAACTGCTTCCAATAAGCGTATCCATCAGAACCTCCCCTGTAGCCTCGGTGATAAAGTATAACGAGCGGGACAGTCCATTAAGCACGCTGACACGTACAGGTCTGATTTTCCAGCTCTGACAGTTAATAATCACCCTTTTCACATTAACCAATAATCAGCCCGTGCATCATTGCAGAAAACACACTCACAGCCATCTTCACATCCTCCAAGCACCAATTACAGGTGGTGTTACTCAGTAATGTCATTGTGGAGACACTCTAGCATCATAGAGACTGATATAGAGCAGCCAATGAGCTATAGGCTTATGTTAAGACAGGAAATAAAAGGCGATTAGGGAACACATTGATCTTGAGCTCTGATTTACAATCTGACTCTGTATTGTACTCCTTTGCTGCTGGCGGTGGACCAATCAGATCCCTCTCAAGCTGGCAGCGGAAGTGTTTCCACAGAGTAAATAAAGTAATGCCACCCGCAGCAGACTGGCACACGTTACCCACATGAATTACAGCAATTACAAAAAACGAACACATGATGTAGCTGTATTTGTTTTTTCACCACTAATCTGGCAAATGCTGTAAAAGCCATCGTGGGCCTACACAAAATGTGTTTTGTACATCCTCCATGTTTGTTTGTTCATGTTCATACAGGCATTGTATGCACATTGAGTAAATGTAAATATGGCTCATCTACAGTGACACAGAGCCTGTCAAAAGAAGAATGACAGGCAGTCAGCCCCTGAAAGATGATTGCCTGGCCTTATTAAAATGCACACCAGCTGCTCTCCAGGCAATTCACGCTGCCTATTTGACACCAGGTCATTAAGAGATATAAAAAATGGGAGTTGTTTCACCTCCACATATGACAGCTATACAGTACATGTAAATACATTAGACAACCATAAAGAATTATGTATAAAAATGGGAATAGAGACGAATAGCCCCTTTCATGGTGTCTCTAATGGCTCTATATCACTGTTGCATACGAGTGAATAATTTTAGACCTTGGAGCTGACTGATTCAGTAGGAGCTATGAAACTGATGACAGGCATGGGAACACAGGGAGCAGTTTAACATGGCCCTGAATAAGGCCAGTGTGTCCTGAGGAGAATAGACAACTGTCTTCAAATGGAGCGTGAGTATAGGCTTCAGAACCATGGACAGCACCTTGCTCTAAAATCTGAGCCAACAGTTTGGAAAGAAAGCTATTTGCCACTAAAGCAATTCACTTCCTTATCTCTTCTCACTTTTGTGATTATCTTGTGTCTTTCCGAAAGTCTTTGTGTGGGTATTTATTTGTTAATCTGCATTATGTACATAATGTTCCGGCCTGTGAGCAAGACAATCTAAAATTAATTCTTGAATCTCATTAATGCTTCCAGCTAAAAATGTTCAGCACAATGTTATCATTGTGGCTGGACTATTACATTTCTTATCTTTGCTTATCTTGCATCTTTTCTCCATGCCTTGCTTGCATTCTTCACAGTTTCAGTCTCACTGTGCATTGAATATCCTCTTTTCCAATGTACCTATCTGAAGATGCCCTCCTATAAATCAGAGCCAACCTGACAGTGTGGCTGGTACTGGCCCAGGTAAAAATGGTCCTCTGAAGGAATCCTGGAAGGAAATAATATAATGGAATCTGCCTGTCATAAGCACCCTTTCTGGCCGGAGGCAATACACAGAGACCTGGGCACGAGGCAAATGGAAGTAGATAACAACACTTTCAGGAAACCATTTCCTGAATATTGTTTATGGTATGTTTAATGGGCTATCAAATTTGTTTTCCTGTTCTTGGCTTTGGAAAATAAAAACGAGGAGAACTTTTATTAGCGGATGCTGAGCGGTAAGATAGCAGGACAGATGTTAAAAGATAAGAAGTGGGGAAATATTAAAGATGATCAAGTACTAGGAAAGTGACCCTGCATATGGCATATTTATAAAACATATCTAATAAAACTGCATTAGACCAGATACTAGAAAGGGCTGGACATTTGATACTAAAATAGTTAGAAAATATTTGGAAGAAGCAGAAACACACATACTGTAAATAACAGACAAACATGATCTTTCTTAACGGCTTAAAATAGCTTAAAATAACCCTGTATGCAGGGTGACAACAGCGTAGTATCCAGGCAACAGAGTACTACTGATATGGATTCCACTGGCTCCATCCCACCACTCAATCACACAGGGGTGACCCTTCACACACACACACACACACACACACACACACACACACACACACACACACACACACACACACACACACACACACACACACACACACACACACACACACACACACACACACACACACGCTACCAAACAGTAAGTGAGTAGGTAATGAAGGGATCACAGAAGATAAAATAAATCGGCGGGACATGTGTTATGCTCCGACCGTCATGAATCAATAGGACGAGACCGCTGTGAAATCTCCCCTGTCACTGCTTGATCTCTGCAGAGTGACTCGATGGATTCTGTCTTTTAAAGCTGACTTAAGCCTGCTTATGTCTCCCAAGTCAAAATCGTGGGAGTGGATCAAAGTTGTGCAAAGTGTTCAGACAGCAGAATGCTTTAGGGTACACAAAACACTTTTCACAGTCATGCTCTGAAACCCACAACACCTGGGACAGATGGCAAGGCATTATGGGAAGGGTATGGCTGATTGGCTCGAGAGGGGAAGGCGAGGAGGAGGGTGATATGTGTGCTGGTTTATTTCTGCGAAGGATTGTACGCTACAGCACTTTTTTTTGTGACCGTAGCAACAGAGCCGAGGACTTCTCGACGAGGAGCTCAGTCTTTTGTTCCATTGTGTGATTGATCTGCCAGTCAGTGCGGGTCAATGTTTCTTTTCTGTGTTCTCCGCCTGCACAGAGATGGTGGTTTGAATTAGATGTTCTGATGGCGGCTCATTGCTGCACAATGGCTACGATTGACCCCATTGCTGTCGCCATGGCAATATGAAGACGGCTAATGGTGGATGGTATAATGACCGGTTTCGCCTGTGACCGTGTTCTTGTGCGTGTGCTTGGAATTACTTTCAAAGGACGAAATGCCGGAAGGAAAACTGTCGATATTCAGTAATGATTGAGGATCATCGTACAATTGAAAACCTTCATATGAAATATTTGACAGTACAAGTTGCCCACATCAGGGTCATTTCCTTTTCATATTGTTAGGAGAAGCTTAAAGGATATTTTAATCAAACATAAAGGATTAAAGTAATCTCATGTGGTCCTGCCCTAAAATTTTATATTTCTGGGAGTCAGTACAAACTGAGATCAGAAAAGTGTTTGGCATAGATATACCTTTTAACCCATATAACTTTGTCCTCGGATCAGATTTAAATTACGAACGTAGACATAGGCATATTATTGGTATTGCTCTGTATGCAGCACGACTCACAATCCTCCAGAAATGGTTGGATGAAGATCCGCCTAATCTTTTGTTATGGTTTCAAAAACTGATCTGTCATTGGAGCGGCTGTCACACAGCGGCGAGGAACTCTGGATGAGTTTGTTAGAGACTAGTGTCCAATTGCACCGAACATGAAGGAAGAATGGTCAAGGGTTCTAACTGTGGGCTTAAATATAACATGATAAACTCACACATGAGTGCTAGGTTGCTACTGTTGCTGTTTGTGTCGTTGTTTGATGTTATTGTTTTGTGGGTTCTGTTATGTTTGGTTCTGTTGTCCCTAATGTTTTTTTGTGTTGTATGTATTAGGGATGGGAACGATTAATCGAATATTCAAAATTATTCAGGTATTCGAATATGAGTTATGAATATATATTTTTTTTTTTGGGAGGGGTGCCTAAGTTGATTACATATTATCAAATGGAATAATTCAATGTATACGACAGTGCCATAGCTAAGTGTGTTAGGTCTAAAGGTGTGTGTTGCTCCGCTCACCGGTCCCTCACAGCGAGCAGAGCTGCAGGTGCTGATCTCTCTCTCTCTCTCGTCCGGTTATACTTCACTCGCGTTTATGTCCAAATCCATCAGATCTAGCTAGTTCTAGCTAATGCTATGGCTGCTGCCCCTCCCTACACGCAGATCACGCAGACTCAAACCTCATCTTATGCCCACATTCCAGCTGAGAGGGTCTTCTCTACAGCTGGCCTGATTGTGAATCGTCTCCGCACCAGCCTCTCCCCTGAGGAGACATGCTCATATTCTTAAAGAAGAATGAGTATTGAATAGCTGCATTCTGTGCATAGGCCCTGTTACAGGTTGTTGATCTCTGTTGTCACGGGTTACGTTACCCTAACCCGTTATGTTGTTCGTGTATGATCCCTCTCAAAGCTGTAGGCCTATAGCTGTCAACTGTTCAAACTGTGATAACCAGTTCAATACATTTGACAAATTCGACTTGGTTTCTATACTTATTTGTAGTTATTTATTTTTCAAAATTAATTAATTATTTATTTATTTTTGTAAAAAGATTTCCCACATTTTTTTATTTTTTTTTTTATAGGATATGTACATTTCGGTTAACCGTTTTTTTTTTGGGGGTTGAATATTCGAATATACATTTGCTTTCAAATTCCCATCCCTAGTATGTATACAAATATTGAAAGAGAAAAATGTAGGTTTTCAACGCACTCCTTAAAGTTGGTATACTCTCTTTCTCTCTGACTAACACAGGAGCCCCTCCTCCCTCTCGGGGTCTCCAGGCCCGAGTCCCAGGAGGCAGCAGACCCTTACCGGACAAGCCTTCGCTGGCCATCTTATCTTCCTCCTTGTCTTCTTCCTCCTCGTCTTCCTCGTCGCGGCCTCCTCCCGTCTCCGTCTCCCCGCTGACTCCTCTCCCTTCGACACAGCAGGAGGCGGAGCTTCAGACTCCAGGAAGTAGCAGCGTGGAGCCGAGAGATGACGAAGGTTTGGACTCTCGTCATCTTCCTCCTTTAACTCCTCATCCTCTTCCTCCTTTAACTCCTCACCTTCATCCTCCTCATCATCTTCCTCCTCATCATCCTCCTCCTTTCATCCTACGTCTGAGCTCCACCCCTCACCTTCATCCTCCTCTTCATCACTCTTCCTCTCGTTCTGTACGGACGGGTGAGACGTGTTCACTTTTTCTTCCACTGCATTTCACTTTTCTTTTTCACTCCCTCTATACATATTTAACCTTCAAGCGCATCTACTTCCCTGTTTTCAGATCAGCCAATCAGTGTGGAGACCTGCAGGGCTCTGACCAATGAGCTGCAGAGCTGCTTCAAGAGAGCCACACACCTGTACAGGAAGGTGAGTCTGTCATTCAAGCTGTTTTTCAGAGTCAAAGTTTACTTTCAGCTGAGGGAAGGCTGTTTTCAAACTCAAGTTAGTGTCACCATGTTTGCTCTATAAGATTTGCCCGATGGAAAATAAAGCTTTGACTGTCTTTACTATTTTATGATGTAATTACCCTAAAAAAGAAAATCAATAAAGGAAAGAATAATCCTCAAAGAAAAGGATTCTAATAAAGTTATTAATTGGGTTAAATTAGTTTTATCTAAATTAAATCAACATTCTTCAACGACCTGCAACTCCACATTTTTTTTTCGATGACTACTCGATTTTAGTTTTGCAAATATTATTATGTTCACTCTTGATGCTCACCTCTCTCTCTCTCTCTCTCTCTCTCTCTCTCTCTCTCTCTCTTCCAGGTGAGAGGCTCCCCCTGCGATGGCCCCGCCCCCCACCAGCAGCAGATGGCCGTCGTCCTATCAGAAGCCTTCCAGACCATGAGGGCGGAGCTTGACTGTCTGCCGCTCGCCGCCCCAGCTGTAGAGGGGGGCGTCGGGGGGGAGAAGATGGCCGCTCTGCTGGAGGAATATTCTCTTCTGCTGCTGCAGGCCGTGAACAGGAGGATCAACAACTGAACACTACTCTTCATCATCTTCACACTCTTCTTCTCTACCTCTTCTTCCTAATACTTGTTCCCCTTTTCCTTCCATCTTTCTTTCCCTATTTTCTGCTTCCTCTCGGTTATTTTTCATTTCCTCGCTCCTCGGGCTCGGTATCACCGGAAGTTGATTTGTCTGCGCCATCTTGAGTACCGTCCCAGTGGCATTATTTGTGCCGGAGGACCGAGGAGTGATAACGGAGGAACTACCAGACCGTCCTCCGGTGAAATCCTCAGACACTCGTCCCGCCCCCTTACTGTGTATCGCTCACTGATTGGACGATGCAGCGCATGCACTGAGCTGGCTGCTGTCAGACGATCAGCTGTGCGGCGTCATCACAAACGGACGTCGCTTCACGTGACGCTCCGGAGGAAAGGACGTCCCATTGCTCTTCAAACTCATTTCCCTGCTTCTCGTGGTTTCCTTGCATCTCTCCACGCTTCCCTGGTGGGAGGGACTAGTCACAGGGAAACGACGCAAGTGAGGGACGCAAGGAATCCATTTAACCAAAGTGAGAAGCACCCACCAGCACCTTCTGTTTCCTACTTCTCTTCCCTTAGTCTTCCTCCTCCTTTACCCCCTACTTCCTCTTCCTCCTCATCCTCACAGATGAATGATCTGAAGCCATTTAGCTTTTCGCTCAACTTGTATTCCTTATATTATTATTTCTCTCATTTCTTTGCCTCTTCTTTATTTATTCATTTCTTTAACAGGGACAGTGCACATTAATCAAATGTTAGCCAAGAGTCTATTTTCCATCTGTAGTCCCTGGACAGATTTTGTAAGTCAACCGAAAGACACATTTCATTTTAAACAAGTAAATACAATCAAATAAAAACATGCAACATACAGTGCTGGAAATCGACTGAAAACATAACAGAACAACTTCTCCATCGATTCTTCCTCACTTTACAATTTCCTCTCCTCCTCTTCCATCTTGTCCAAATACTCCTTCATCTAATGGTCTTTCTCTCTGCTCTTCCTCTTCTCCTTACCTCCTCGTCGTCACAGATGAAGGATCTGAAGCCATTTTGTTTTTCGTCTGGACTTTTTATTCCTTTTTTTATTGGTATGCAAGAATCTCTCTGGTCTTAAAGGACACGTCGAACCACTTTAAAGTTTTTTAGAAACTGACGTTTTTATCAAGTTGTTTTTTAAAGACATTTCTGCGACTGAATCGTGGACATTTTTCCTTTTTCATTCCCATCGTTTGGATTATTGTTGTAGAAACATTGATGTTAGTCTGTAGAGACTTTTCAAAGGAGCAAACAGCAATATGAGATGTTTTTTATCACAGTTTGATGTACATTTTCTTTCCTGAATTCACTTGAACCTTAAACGCTGAATTCAAGTACGATTTATAGTTTGTATTTATTGTGTTGATGTTACATCTTACCTGTCAGACTGCTGAACACAGACTGGCTCTTTCTTCTTCTCACACTGACCACCATGTTTTTCCAAAATCATGGATTTTTTTTTAATTGTTGTTAGAGAAACACTTTTAGGGCTTGCTGGGTTTACATTTGGGGTCAAATTGTTGTGAAACTTTTTCACTAACACACAAACAAAGGTCAAATGTTTTTTTGTCAATATGTAATAAAAGTTTGAGACTTAAGAGGTTTGTGTTTTTATGAAGGTTAACTTTTGTTATTACACGGCTTAGTCAAATACTTGATCCTGATTGGTCGACAGACAGGAAGTAAACAGCAGAAGAAAACAGACAGGAAGTAAACAGCATAAGAAGACAGACAGGAAGTAAACACTAAAGGGAACAGCAGAAGAAGACAGGAAGTAAACACTAAAGGGAACAGCAGAAGAGAGAGGAAGTAAACACTAAAGGAAACAGCAGCAGAAGAAGACAGACAGGAAGTAAACACTAAAGGGAACAGCAGAAGAAGACAGACAGGAAGTAAACACTAAAGGGAACAGCAGCAGAAGACAGACAGGAGGTAAACACTAAAGGGAACAGCAGAAGAAGACAGACAGGAAGTAAACACTAAAGGGAACAGCAGAAGAGAGACAGGAAGTAAACACTAAAGGGAACAGCAGAAGAAGACAGACAGGAAGTAAACACTAAAGGGAACAGCAGAAGAAGGGAGACAGGAAGTAAACACTAAAGGGAACAGTAGAAGAAGACAGACGGGAAGTAAACACTAAAGGGAACAGCAGAAGAAGACACACAGGGGGTGTTTCTCAATGTCGAGTACGCTTGCTTGGTA
>NW_011358795.1:0-7478 GCF_000735185.1 Notothenia coriiceps | reverse complement strand
TTTGCCCATAATGAACCGCGTCGCTCGCACCATTATCCCCTTACATGATGGATCAGTATGAGTATTACTTCATTTGTTTTAAAGCAGAAGGCGCCAAACGCTTGGCCTCGGAGGGGAGAAAAGAGCCACAGCCGGAGAATAAACAGCGAAGGGCAAGACCATGCAACCATGCCGCACGGAAGTCTTCTTCGCGGCTGTTTTGCAGACTACAGACCGCACTACAGGCCTGGCCATATTTGACTACAGGCGTCTCCAGCCGCGTTTCGAGAGGCAATGGGCCGGCCGCTGGACCCAAAGCCCCTCATGTCCCCTGGATAGGTGGGAGAATTACCACTAAGCCGGAGCACCACTTTTTGAGCTCGCAAGAAGTAGAGTGTGGTGAATGCTGAGTCAGTCTGTATCAGGATCGGCATTACAGACCCTGTTTTTAGAAGATTGGGCTATGCGAGGAAAAGAGAGAACAGGCTCGGTTCTGTTTTCTGCCAGCACTGGTGCAGTTCCCTGACCACCGGGGAAACATATTCATGCATAAAAAGACGACAAGAGTGCCTATTTGCATGATTAGGTCCCCTTTAAATAAAAATAGTTTCAACTTATTATTTAATTTGCTGTCAGACTAACCCAATACAGTTATGTGCAAATGTGTTGACATAAATCATTTCATTAAATTCAATTTTGTAATTTTTTCCAGTGTAGACGTGGATAAGCCTCTAATTTTTAACACATACATGCTCATTGCCGATATGTTGCCTCTTGTATTATCTTCGGCTGATCCTCATAGACCGAAGCCCCCTCCTAAAAAAAAAACATTGTTAAAGCAAACTTTTGAAGGCTTTATATCATAAGTGATTATTTGATAGACGTTCATCGGATACTATGCCTGATAATAGTTTGAAAGGATTTAATTTGAAAGCTAAGTAATTCTCTTCTTTCCAACTGTTTTTATACAACTCATAAAGGGTGCTGGGCGCAGTGCGGCATTGGTTGATGCTCAGGGTCAGGGGCGCTGATGCAACACCAGCTCCAATCCTGCCGCTTGACCGCACTGCAGCTCAGACATGCCGTTGTGTCTAATTTGTTCCTGCTGGCGTATTGTGCACAGCTATTGATGTATTACATGGTTGATTGTATAGCGCTTTTTTGAGAACTTGGAAAACGCGCTAAATAAAGTGCTTTAATGGAATTATTCGCTATTATTATAATCTGCATAAATAGTATAATGTGTGTGTGAGAGCCCATTGTCACATTATAGAATGGTACCACTAGGCCAAGCAGCCTGTGGGTCACACTACTGTGCGTTCAGCCAGCTACACCTTCCTTGGCTCCTCAAAGTGCAGAGTCGTCTTCGCTTCCATGCTGTTATGTTAGCCACCCTTTCCATGTGATACAGCGCCTCATCCAAGGGGGCCAGAAAAACTGAAGGCAACACTGCAGCTGCATTGCTTCATCTAAAGCCAGGGCCTTCCCAACCTTTTTTCCAAGAGGCCCCCCCCCCCAAATTACTCCTGCTTGCGAAGCTTCCCACACACACACACACACAACACAACAAGGGGGGGGGATGGGGGGGGGGCATCAGCGGTAATTGAAGTTTCAAAGTCTCAAAAATGCTACAACTACTGTCACAAACAGGAGGAATGTGAAGTATTTTGTTAAAGGTTGACGAAAGTGTAATTAAGGAGCACTATTGGAGTGACTTTGATGGTTATTGGATTTAGGATAAATTCATTTGGATTCCCGCTGTATGAAGAAATTAAAGGACGGCGCAAGTGGAAACGACTCAGAAAGGGATTTTGACGTTGTGTTTATGTGGATTCAAAAGTCGTAAATAATCTACAAAATGGAGGAGACCGATCTGATCGGAGCAACTGTGACAAATAATCCAACTGAAACCGGCATGGACAATTTAAAAAATGCGCTTATCCAGACAAGCCTGGTTTTTTAAAGAAAGAATTATACATTTCTGTCTTTTTATGCCTATAATAGCTACGAACTTGATTTTTTATTTTTTATTACTGAGGCCTGGCGCCCCCCCTACGATCTTTGTGGATCCCCCAGGTTGCTAAAGCATGACTCACACTTACAATACTTGTTGCATGTAAGGGAGGGACAGACCATCTCCTCCTTATAACGTTTGTAATTTACGCTGTACACAGGCCCATTCTGTTTTAACACTTATGCGCCCCCGAGTAGGCCTACTACACAGAGGAAGTCCGGTTAGCATGCAGTCCTCCTGCATTCTGGGTACACACTGCTAAATGAATGTGGTTATATGCGCCTCATAACATATAATCTTGTTGTGTTTATTAAATACTTAAAAAATGTAATGAATTAACAAAAATGTTTTATTATAATAATAATAATAATAATAATTATAATAACATTATTTTAAAAACTATATATTTTCAAATGATTTGCTTTCAAGGCATATTAGCAAGAGCTGAAGGATACATGTCTTCCATTTTTGTGGAGTCTACCCTTCAGAGAAGCATCAATTGAATGCACACCCTGGACCCTCCACTTCTGTCTGCAAACATCCCCACTGAAGAATGGAGATTCATTGCCATTATGTAACAGCCCAGACCAAAGACAACACAAAGCAGGACAGAAAGAAAGAAAGATAAGGATGATGATGAGGAAGTATACCTCCAAGAAGAGAGTGGCTGCCACTGTGCCCGGTTGGCCTGCCGTTCTGGGGACAGTGTAAGGAAGCAGGATCAGCGGATTCACCAGTGTGGACATTCACAACAAAAGCTCTTTGAAGCGGTCCTACAAACTAATTTATATGAAGCATACTGACACAGCCCACCGAGGTAAAGGGAAGAGAGAGAGGTAATGGAGAGAGGAGGATGGGGGGAGGCAGATGGCTGCACGTTGGAATGCAGAGCAGGACTGATGGAGAGAGAGGTGTAATCAAGGTATGAGGGGTAGGAACAGGGTAGGGTTAGGGAGGGGGGGCTATTAAATAAATAGAAATGGACCAAATTGTGAACAAATCTCTTCAGAAGTAATAGTTCCAATGGTTTCCCATGCGTCGTGCTTTATCCAGAGTGACACGGACAGAAATGCTGTTGAGCTGTCATCTTTCAATACTGTGGGCACCACAAAGTCAACTCCAGTACTGTGAGGGGTTATTAGCTCACCACTGTGTAAAAGTAATGTAACACATCACAGTCAACATTATGGCAGCTTTTATTCAGTTACACAACCATAAAGTCCCCTTTATTACCCGCAAGGTGATTTCGAAATATATAATAAAATAAATATGACAAATATCATGTAGAGCATAAATAGTTGCTCCAAATGCTGTTTGGGGATATCATTGAGGAGAAAGCACGGAATTACTGCATTTTGTAGATTTAGAGGGGTAAGAGGGAGAGTGGGAGCAGGCACGCAAACGGTTACGTCATGACGCAAACGATTACGCAATGACGCAGCACCAGTCGGACTCTGGGCAGTGTGAAAAGAGCCGGAGCTAAACCGAAGAACCTGTTCTGAACCTGAAAAGCTCTAGCACGAAGCTTGAACCGGAGTTTCGTTGGTGTGAATGAGGTATTAGATGTTTCAAGTCAACAGACAGTATTAAGATCTGCAGCCCTCTGAATAAACGTTGATGTGCTCCTTGAGAGTAATGTCTATAGACTGCTCCTTCACAACAGGCAGCCTCTCCACTCAGATTATGACCTGTATGAATCACTCCGTGCTGGGTTTCTGTTTCCCTGATGGGCCGATACTGAGCACTGTAATTAATGGTCAAACAATCAATAAAGTCTAACTGATGATGGCTCTTCTTTAATAAAGGGCGCGGTTAGTGGATAATGAATGTGCAGCTCTCCTGTCAGAAACAGAGGTGTGAATGTCCCAAACTACCCATCAGCATGTTTCAGCTTTCCTTTATACACATTTTCTTTTAAGTCTTTAAAGCCTGTTTGTCTCTGCACTTCACTTAAACCCCTTCTCTTTATCAAATGACAGGGAGGGGGGGGGGGGGGCGTAAACGCGCTAATCGCCTGTAATCCTTTTAATATGTCTCACACTTTTCTCCGTCAATACACAAGCTGCAGGTTAGGGAGGAGGTGATCTCTAACTGTATCCTCCTCACTCATCTTTAGACTCCCAAAAAGCTGCTGCTGCAGCCGGCTCCTCCTCACCCTCTCCCCCTGCAGTGTGCGCGCTCCTCAGGTGGAGATGTTTTAAATCAATGGGAGGGAGGGCGGGCTCAGGGGCTGGACGCTTTTGTTCCTCAGAAAAGGGGGCTTGTTCTTAGCAGATCAGCCTGCCAGCTTTAACCGGGAGTGTGTAGGATTGACAGTGGAGCGGTGTGGGATGAACAGACAGAGGAGCCTGCAATCCTGCCACAACCCAGCGGAGCAGCATCTATCTACAGCCTGCTCTACAGCGAGAGCACACACACCTGAGGGCCGTAGAGCAGCGAGGTTCCGCCGCACAGCCCAGACCAACTCTCCGCAGTTCCCCCCAAACTTAACCGCGCAGCTCCGCTCCTGCAAGTGCACCCAGCCTGCAGCGCGGAGCCTCTCATGGACATTTATCCTCTGAGGGATGTGTCCTCTCCGTCAGCACCTCTGACCTAACTGTGGATTTTGGAGTCTCGGATCTTGAGAGTTTGATCAGTAACGAAAGCAGCTCTGAGAGGATCCTGGTGAAAATATACTGGAAGAGCTTTTCACCTCCATCCATCATGAGAGCCCTCCCATCCGGACTGAGCTACCTGTGAGTGCCTCTCCTCTCGCAGCTCCACACTTCACGTGTGCACTGTTAATGGTGCGAACTAACTTGTATTTTGTCTTCTTACTTTTCAGATGTCTACACTTATTTGCATTGTGCTACTATGCTCAGGTATGTTACTTCATTTTCTTTTCATATGCATGTTTTACAATCTTCCTTTTTTTAGGGCAATTTTATTTGAAATATTTAAAGCATATGGTGAGGATAGACATCAGCACAATATATGATACAGCAGTATATATGATAGAGCAGTATGCTGGCAGGTTGCTGCTGAACACACCGGGCCTGGCACGATGCGCGCGGGAACAGACGGGCCAGGGAAATGTTTGCGAATCCAGTGATAAATGTCGTGGGGCTTAGAGTCACCAGAGCCAATGTTTCCGTCAGCAACAGTCCTCCCACCGCAGCGCAGAGACCCACATCCACACAGTGCGCTCTGCGGCGGACGCGCAGCCTGTAATCAGCGCGCGGGCCTCCAGAAGCTGTTCATTGTGTTTGGTAGCGGCCTCAGGAACTTGTTACATTTGTCACGCGGGGAAAACAACAACATCCTCCCTGTGTGTCAACCTGCAGACTCTCACTATCGTAGCTTAGTTTATTTCCATCTCAGTTTAGTGTCATGTCGTATGGAATACATTCATATGGCTCGTGTACACATACTGATTACTGTGATGACATCTAATTTCTGACAGGTAACCAATCAGTCCCCGCCTAATTTCACGCAGCATGTAAGCGAGCAGAGCAAACTGACGGACCGCGTGAGCCGCCGGCTGATCCGGATCTACCAGCTGTACAGCCGCACGAGCGGCAAGCACGTGCAGGTCCTGCCCAACAAGAAGATCAACGCCATGGCGGAGGATGGAGACGTACACGGTAAGAGTTAAACTGGATCACTTTTTATTTTTAAAATGTGTACTTTAAAAAATATTTGTATAGTTAAGCAAAATACGTTTTTGAAATATTCCAAAAATGCAAAAAGTATTATTATTCTCTTTTACCTCCACTCCTGACCTGAAAAAAATCTCTTTAATTGTCCTCTCATTGCGTCGACACTTCAGGCTCGAGGGTTTATACATTTCGCCTGTGGTCCGCAATTTTATAGTATTTAACAAAAAAATGTCTTTGTTAAACAGGACTAATGTGTCGGTTACTTCTACACTTCCTTTTTTTCTATGTTATCCATATTTGACTTTTACTGTTTTGATTAACTTTTACTTTTTACTAATGACATTTCAGTGCTCTGTGTGTTTGTTTGTGTGTGTGTGTGTGTGTGTGTGTGTGTGTGTGTGTGTGTGTGTGTGTGTGTGTGTGTGTGTGTGTGTGTGTGTGTGTGTGTGTCTGACCAAAACCTTGAGGTGGTTATATTCAGTGTTTGACCTTAATAACCCTGTGGTCCAGGCAATGAAACAATTTATACGAGCCAATAAGCATAACAATGGTGTTTTATAAAAGGTTATCTGCTTTTAATGTTCTGGAGAAAACTTGGGAGCATGTCAGATCAGTGCAGTGTAACACATTGTATTCTGCACACTGATATACATATATGTTATTTTGCAAAAGCAGAATAATCACAGTATTTTCTCTTGCTCCGTTAGCTGTCCATGTGTCCTGTGTCTTTCTGTCCCACTGAGGGACACAGAGACATAGAGCTCTGGTCAATGTATATTTACTTAAAAATAAATCTTGATGGTCCTGCCAGGATCGCCTCTTCAGCTTTCAAAGAATCGAGAGACACGTGGTTTTATCATTCTGCAAGCATTTCAGCTTGCATAAATCCCCAGGAATGGTCCTTCAAGCTGTGTGTGTGTGTGTGTGTGTGTGTGTGTGTTTTGTTCACGCTTTTATGTCTGCATACATGCAAGTCACTCACTCGCTCTGCTCTGACCTAACAGAACTCTTTTGGTTTGATTTCTTTAGCTAAGCTGGTTGTGGAAACGGACACCTTTGGGAGCCGAGTACGCATCAAGGGCGCTGAGACAGGCTTCTACATCTGCATGAACAAGAGGGGAAAGCTCATTGGCAAGGTGAGGACAAATGAAGCAAAGGAGTGAGAGTTTTATTACTGTGTTTTCTGGAAAAGCTCAAGGTGTCAGAGAAATCCAAATCTTCCATTAGGCTTCAGTATGTCATTAGCTCTGTTTCACAACGTTTTGTGCACAGTGAAAATATATGGTTTCGGTTGATATGTAGCTAGTGGAAGAGCTGTGTGTTTGCAGTAAATATAGCATATTACTGCATATTACTTTTCCACTGAGTGCAATTGGATATCACTGCCCATGAAATGATTCCTCACCTAGAATCACCCATAATGTGTTAAACCACAACATTGGAAATATGAATAGTGATTTCATCTATCATACATTTCATTGAAAGAGAAAAAAGCCCAAAAGATGGAATCATATTAACACATTTTACATAGTGAAGCCTCTACCCATATTACTCACTCGAGTTGAGAGGCTCATTGTTTTATTTATATTGATGTGAAAGTCAATGTAAGGTTAGGGCTTAGATGTGTTGTTTGTTGTGTTTCCCTAATGTTGTGCCCATGTGAGTATGTATCTCACTGTGAAGGCTAATAAACAGAGCTGCCAGCCTTAAACACACACACACACACACACACACACACACACACACACACACACACACACACACACACACGCACAGGTACGCACGCACGCACACACACCCACGCACGCGCACACACTCACACACACACACACACACACACACACACC
>NW_011358794.1:0-4373 GCF_000735185.1 Notothenia coriiceps | reverse complement strand
GATCTTACAATTTCAGAGGCGTTTTTGTAGAAATACTACCTCCCAAGTTGTGGACCAACGTAGTTATTACACGTTTTGTGTGAGACTGGGTTGGTTTATCAAACTGAAGTGTCACAAGATACATTTTAGAACTTGGGAGTTCATTCATTTGGTACTTACAAAATAAAATAAGAAGCTCTTTGCACAATTTTGTATTGACTCTGCTTTGTTTTTTTATTTGATCCATTGTTTTTTATAAATTAATGGTTAATTGTATCTGTTTCTTTCCTCAATTAACTATTAAAATGACATTTTAAGCTTCAACAGAAATACCCCCTTCCCCCTAACTACCTTAAAGGTGGGGTAGGTAATTTTGGAGAAACCAGCTCGAGTGCGCTATAATTTGAAAATACACAAGCGGAAAAAATCTGCCACTTCCTTCAGACTTCCTTACAGAGCCCCTCCTCCAACACACACGAATGCGCACATGACCAATGAGGGCACGAGATAAGTTTGTGCACAGATGGAAGGCTGATAGGCAGGTAGGCCATCCAGTTATTTTAGCCGGGCCGGCTAAAATGATTGGTCGTGCTTTTTACAGTGCTACGGCTTCCACAGATGACATTCTTTTATGGATTTTTTGTCAAAGCACTTAAGATATTCATTGCTATCGGGATGTTAAGAGCATTCCATGGAATATAAGAAAAATTGTATCTCGAGCCGGTTTCTCAAACTTACCTACCCCACCTTTAAACTAGCGATTTCTGTAACTGTCCAATCTGACAATCTGACATGCAAACCTATCAGTAGCAATTGGTAAGGGTTAGGGTTAAAGGTGGAAAAACTGAGCATGTTTTATCTTATCTCTCAAATCTTTTTTAATTTGTTACACAAACAATTTTTTTCACTGCAGACAACTGCCTGCTGTGGTTGAGAGCGAGGTAATGAGAGCGGTAAGAGTGAACCAAAACAGTAAAGTTGCGGATGGAGAAAGCTAAACAATGAGCTAAAACTCAGAAAAATCCATAAAGCTGAAAGAAGCTGCATATTCAGGTGATCATTTCCCTCGCCAAGGAGTTTTCTGTTTGGATTGTGTGTCAGCAGGACTATGGAACAACTACTGGCTTGGTGGAAGGGTGAAGTATAGGTCAAGGAAGTACCCATAAAATGTTACAGGAGATCACAGGGCGGACACATGCTTTATTTTTCACTTCTGGAAACAGCCAATGCAGATGTCTGTGCTCTCTGAGTGCCTCTCTTTCACATTGTTATTTGATATATTGTAACAATAAATATATTGATTATAGTCTGTATATGGCCAAGTGACCTGTGGAAGTATTTTTTATCATGACTAACCATGCAAACTAAGTTTGTTGTCTGCCTTGATGGCGTATCTAGTTATTCCCTCTCTGTGCTGCTTCTGATGAATAATTAAGAATGGACAAAGTGGATCACTGCCAATATTGATTGTAATGCATTACGATTTTTGCAATACAATCTGCAAATGTCCAACGTGTTACAATGAGCCTCAACAAGAGTAACTGTGGAGATCCTCCGTGCAGCACCTACACAAAGGGTTTAATGTGAAAGATCCCACTTTGACCTAAGAGGAATATGTGGTGGAATTGTACTCTGTGGTTTGGCTCTCAGGGAGAACGAAGAAAAACTTTAGCCAACACTAATACTGGGGGAAGGTCACGAGGGCAACCGCAATTTAGTTGATCAACTGTGTCATTTAATCTAGGAAATGTAATGATTTATGTGTGAGAATGTACGGTATATTAAAGAAACCCAATGTTGGACGAACGCCTGTAACTATTAATGTGATCATTCAAAACCATATTTAACAAGTATCATTAGTGGCTATATGAATATCTGGATGTTTTAGTGTTCCTGAAATAGAGAAATGCACAATTAAGAGCTTTTGCTGTCCACAGTCCAGAAGAAGAAAATGTCCATTAAAATACTGCCATAGGTAACGGCTTTGTAGCCTTTGCTTTTTATACTCTGGCATGGATTCTTACTATTCATCTGGAGGAACAACTCATAAACTGGGTTCTTTAATTTAGTTTTTCTGTTTTTCTATTAGTCTATTGGCTACACCTCACAGTTCAAGCTTTCCTCACTATGAGTTTCTGTTACTTACTTTATGTCAGTTGGTCTCCATGAGCAAAACCCCCATAGGCAGAACACTCCCAATTAGCATTTATTAAAAAATCCCTACCTGGAAGTATTGTCGGAAACTGGCTCCAAGAGTTACATGGGTATGAACTTGTATGAATAAGAGATTCTGTTTGGTTTACACAGAACTACGTAAATGTCTGAGAAATGTTACAGTTGCTGCCAACGAACTGGAGAAGCGCTTTGTCGTTGTGCCTTGGCCCATGCTGTACGAAGTCCAAGCGCTGAGGAATGAGGAGTCTACGGCTGTCTGGGAGATAGAGACTGAGTGGAACCCATCACTATTACCTTGGCTGTTTGTGGTCGGCGCTTGCCATATCCCTCTCGCCACAAGCAGATGGTAGCATCCCAAGACTGCCAAGTTTACACTGACGAGAATGTGTGTGTGACACGAGTATCCATTGGTGTATATGTGTGTTCGTGACCGCATACAAAATTCGTACGTGGCAATAACACGCTAGAGTTCATTCGGATCTGTGGTGAAAGCAGGCCTTTTTGAAAATTCCCCCTTATCTTCCACAACAGAGGGTGTACTGTATGTTTTACGCGCCTATTAAAGATAATTTCACAGGGAAAGACAGTGATGGGCCTTGAGTGGATATATGTGAGAAAGGATGTAATACGGTAACCTTACGCTGCAAAACGAGACGGCAAGTGAGCAGTGTGGAAACGGATACAGTCAAAGCGAGTCAGCAGACCACATTGCATGTCAGTATGTCCTGCAGATGTAAGCTCGAGTCTCACACGGATGCCATAATTTACACATATCAAACAACACCAGGCTGAGTCAGGCGTTTCACCACTTTGTGCTATTTTAATCCCTCCATATTTGCCAGTTATCATAGTTGGGGAAATTAACAGTGACCAACAACCCGTCACGGTGAGTAAGACAAATGACTACTGTGACAATAGAGGGATCAGCTAACTTATAAATGAAACTATGCATGGCCACAGATGTTACAAGCACATATGGATATAATTATTAACAATATAGCTAGAGTTTACTGAAAAGGAAAATATGCTCTTGGAGTTCAACCTAAATGCTTTGGAATCCGGCTGAGGAAATTGGCCTACGGTGCCTCATACTTTAACAGGTAGAGGGATGCTGATTCACGAGCTAACAGCATCCAGGGGTGGAAGAAGTATGCAGGTCTTCAACTAAACTAAAATGAGCCACTATTAGAATTCTCCATTATAAAATCCAATCAAAAGTAAGAATAACTCCCTTTATTCTGTCATATAATCAGGGCTGCACATAACTGGTGCGCAGGTGCGCATGCCCACCTCCGCCAAAAAAAGAGCACCTGGTCATTTGAAAAAACGCACATTTGCGTACCAACATTGAGAGGGACAGAGAGAGAGAAAAGAGAAAAGAGAAAAGAGAGGAGAGAGAACAGAGAGAAGAGAGAGAGAAAGATATATGCGAGTTGCATATGAACTCAGGGCCGGCCCTTAGCACTGACGTTGATGGTCGCCTAGGGCGCCAGATCTGGGGGGCGCTGCGCTGGTAGTTCTGGGAGGGAAAAAAACATTTTTGACCGTTGGGGCTCATCCTAATTTTCGGCCTTGATCTAAAAACATTAATAATTAAGTAAATGTAACACCCTTTTCACCCCAACGTTTCGTTTGCCCTGCACGATGGGCGCTGTAAGTGATGAAAATTAGGGATGCACCGAATATTCGGCCACCGAAAATTATCGTCCGAAAATGGTTAAAAAGGCCCTTTCTTAGCACGGAAAAAATATCACCGAATGTCAGAGAACAGGGTTACGTTGATCATACTCCGCATATTTGTCCGGGTGTTTTGATTTCAAGTTGTGGAGTAATCCCGAAGTGGTGAAAGTCTTTTCAGTTACACCCCCTCGATAAATGTCAGCTGAACACGTTTTACAAATCGCAATCCACGCCTCTCTCTTTGATATTTTGAAATATCTCCAAGCGGCAGACATGTTGGCTGTGAGCCAGCATGGTCGCGCGCCGTGCTTGTCGCCGCGTTTTGATTACGTCATCACAACAACACGCTAGGTTACCAAACTTATAGGTGCATTTGTTGTTGTTGAAGGCCTGGCTGTTACAGTCTTTATTTACACTACTTTGTTTTAGGCCTACTGGCCTAGATGTTTATTCAGTTTTAAAGCACTTTGGCTTTGTTCTGAATGCACTTTGTTGTAGTTATCCTACAATTGACTTGGAATTAATGTACTGTATGCATT
>NW_011358793.1:0-3299 GCF_000735185.1 Notothenia coriiceps | reverse complement strand
TTTAAAGAGTCCTCTCCTGCTGATGTTCAGGTGTATATCAGTATGGAGTGTCACTACTTTAAAGAGTCCTCTCCTGCTGATGTTCAGGTGTATATCAGTATGGAGTGTCACTACTTTAAAGAGTCCTCTCCTGCTGATATTCAGGTGTATATCAGTATGGAGTGTCACTACTTTAAAGAGTCCTCTCCTGCTAATATTCAGGTGTATATCAGTATGTAGTGTCTCTACTTTAAAGAGTCCTCTCCTGCTGATGTTCAGGTGTATATCAGTATGGAGTGTCACTACTTTAAAGAGTCCTCTCCTGCTGATATTCAGGTGTATATCAGTATGGAGTGTCACTACTTTAAAGAGTCCTCTCCTGCTAATATTCAGGTGTATATGTACAGTAGTGTCTCTCCTGGGACATGTCTCCATCCTTTAATGTTCAAAAAGTTCTTTCTTTTCCTCATACTGCCTGCATTTGGGACTATTTTCTGTGGCAGATTAATCCACAGTATCTATGAAAATGAAATAATATTTAAGTAGCCAGTTTACATTCATTAGGGGAAGAAATGTGGAAATAATTGTGTTTTATTTTATAGAAATATTGCAATTGCGTTTAAATTATAATAAAACAAAATCTTAACATTATTTTGGTGCAGTTGATTTAAATCAGGATTTGTACCAAACATCGATTTTTTATTAAATCTGTAGAGTACCTGGACTTTCCGTAGCTTCACAATATTTCATTCAGATATTTTCACTTATTTAGCCTTTTAACAAATATTGTGCTTACAGTGATTTAGATATTGCACAAGTCCATATTTTGATTTTGATAACATTTGGTCTGATCGTACAGCACTATGCACTTTATTAAAAAACACAGCTGCTGTGGGAACATGTATTTGCGTCTGCTGGTCAGCGTTATTTTCATCTTTGAGGTTTATCTCATTCCCAGACATAGACATAGTTTTGCATACGGTCGGTCCGATGGAAACTCATTTCCCTGCTTCTTCATTGGATGTAAAGTCTCCACGACTTTACATAAAGAAACACAGAGCTGCTGTTTGCCGACGCTTCACTTCATGCACTGCTCTCTGATCAGCGTCCATTATCAGTCATTACACACAAAACAGTGGAGGAGGATGTGTTTAGGTCATTGATGCAGGAAAGAGTCCTACAAACCAGGCATGACTCAACATTTGAGCACTTCCTGTTCCCTGGAAGTGAGTGGTTTCTGGTGTTTTTCGTTAGAAGCCTGAAATAATTTCTGTGGTTAACACAAGCTAAAGAGATGTTTGTTCTACGTCATTAAATACATCAGTAAATACATCAGTAAATACTCCACTGGTGATTTTAAAAATGTTGGTTGCTAACAAGTTTCTAAATGATGCGACTAAACGTCATCACAGCCAACATTAGTCGCCTTTAGCTAAGCGGTGGTGACGTTAAGTCATGTGACCGAGCTGTAGTTCCTTTATAGCACAACATTAGCCACCGTTAGCTTAGCGGTGGTGACGTGACGTCATGTGACCGTGTTGTAGTTCCGTTATAGCCCAACATTAGCCACCTTTAGCTTAGCGGTGGTGACGTTAAGTCATGTGACCGTGCTGTAGTTCCTTTATAGCACAACATTAGCCACCGTTAGCTTAGCGGTGGTGACGTGACGTCATGTGACCGTGTTGTAGTTCCTTTATAGCCCACCATTAGCCGCCTTTAGCTTAGCGGTGGTGACGTGAAGTCATGTGACCGTGCTGTAGTTCCTTTATAGCACAACATTAACCACCGTTAGCTTAGCGGTGGTGACGTGAAGTCATGTGACCGTGCTTTAGTTCCTTTATGAAACCCCCAAAAGCTTCATAGGGCCTTTTTAAATACATGAGAATAGCACATGACACCGAGCTCCACGTGAATTCATGCTTCCGCTCTCTTCTGCACGGCTGCAGATACAGATCTCTGATCAGCAGTAAGAGTAAGAGCTTCATGCACTGAATGAACTGAACAACATGTACTGTGTTGTGTGTACTTGTGACTGCTCCTTGTGGCTGTGTTTTTGAGATTTATGTTATTTAATTGTTCTTCGAGGCTGTGGAAGTACATTTCCCCCAACAGAGGACAATAAATTATCTATATGTATCCCTCCCTGTCCCACATTCCTCACTTTTCCCCTTAAATACCTCCAGGAGGTCTGCAGGGTGTCACAGTGTGTCACACATTGGCCTCCGGAGCATTTCCACTTCACCACATGGATAATTACACTGTGGGTGTGATGGTGCTGTAGTATCATGAGGTTAATGTCACAATACTTTATTTATCCCGGGGGAAATTGGGTTTTGTGATAGTTGCTCCATCCTTGAAAATATATATTTTTTAAAGTGTGCAATAAAATAAATAAAATATATTAATATTAACATAACATTGAATAAATTAAAATAAGAGATACAATTAAAACATAAAGAAAACATTAAATAACATTTTTTTTTAAAAACTTAAATAAAAAGTTCTAACTAAAATATGTATATAAACATACAAGGTTGAATTAAGTGTGCAATAAAAGTTAAAATAGAATACACATATTTAATACATTTATTTATATAAACATAGGAAGTCAAAGTAAAATTGTTCCATAATGTGAAACACTACATGTATTACTTAATTTAACACTATTGAAGTTAAAAGTACGAAATAAAATAAAAAGGTGAAAGTGTTTTATCGCAGCGTTGCCCTCAATAACACATGTCTTTAGTTTCAGGACAAACAACAGCAGATGTTCTGCTCATGTGAGCATGTGAGCATGTTATATGGAAACACACGCACGCACGCACGCACGCACAGCACACACACACACACACACACCTGCCCAGACAATCACTGCCTGCAGCGTCGTGCTCACAACCTCCACTCTGAGAGAAGGTAGATGCAGAGAGGGAGTGCTGTTCTGACTGCTGGGCAGTTTTATTCCTGTACACAGACACACACACACACACACACACACACACACACACACACACACACACACACACACACACACACACACTTTCCCTCTCTACCTCTCTACCTCCCTTTGTCCCGGCTCCTCTCTCTCTCTCTCCATCTTTTTTTTCCTCATTCATCCTCCACTCGAATCCAACACAGTTGTGTCGAATTATCGCTGGCAGCCGCTCCTCACGTGGGCCCAGAGTGTGTGTGTGTGTGTGTTTGTGTGTGTGTGTGTGTGTGTGTGTGTGTGTGTGTGTGTGTGTGTGTGATACTTGCCAACCATCCCGTTTATCGCGGGAGACTCCCGATTTCATTGCCCTCTCCCGGTTTCTTCCCGGGGG
>NW_011358792.1:0-3765 GCF_000735185.1 Notothenia coriiceps | reverse complement strand
TATAACTATAATGATCTTATAAAGATGTGCCTTTACCTCACTGGTTGTAGAAAAAGCTTCTTATATTCGTTAGCATAGCTAGCTAACCAGATGCTAATAACAACAAAGTTATTGACTGTATGATCAGTATGACAGATGAACAGATCGCCACTGGGCTTTCAACTAAAGACACAGCCACGCAGAAACTGCGGCATGTGCTTATGGGTACTGCAATTTGTGAAAGTTCCGGAGCGACGTTCTGGTGCTCTCCGGCAGAACTGCACCCCTGTAAGACGAGATATATACCACGTGATGACCAGGTGATGACACGTTAGGCTCGTGTTGTGTTCAAGGAGCCTGATCTTGGCCAGGAAAAACAGGCACTCGCTTGTTGAATTTTTTTGGGGTCTAGATTTTCCTTTAATTTCTTTCTTTTTTGCGTGTGTTTATAAATTACCTCGAGGGCCGCACCAATTGGTCTCGCCGGCCGTATACGGCCAGGGGGCCGGAGGTTCCCCACCCCTGATGTAATCTAATGTATAAGCAACAGTCTATCATTCTAGCTACATGAGTGCACGGTAAGAAGTTCGCCGTGCAGTAAACGGAAAGAAGTTCGCCGTGCAGTAAACGGTAAGAAGTTCGCCGTGCAGTAAACGGTAAGAAGTTCGCCGTGCAGTAAACGGTAAGAAGTTCGTCGTGCAGTAAACAGTAAGAAGTTCTTCGTGCACACATCATATCGGTCTGTGAGTTGTTTGTGTTGCTGACGTAAAGTCACAGGTGCTGCTGTGTGATTTACGCCGAGGCCCCGGCAGATTTAGCATGTGTTCATTAGCGAGTGCTGGGGAAGCTTATCATTCTGAATGGCCTCATTAGTGATAGGGATTAATATGCAGCAGGTTCATTAGAGAGAGAGGCGGAGGAGTTTGTTGGCAGAATTGTAACAAGGCTGCCGGCCCCTCGCTCTCTCCTGTAGTTCGCCTCGTTAAAGATCATTTTATCTTAGCAAACGACACACGTGCTGAAGCTCAAGATGAAAACATTATAATAATAATAACACTTGTTAGAGATAAGGGGAATGTTTGTGTTGCAGCAGCATACAAGACACCAAATAAACAAGAAAGTAGGACATATACATGTTGAATTTACAAATTAACAATTATAAAAGCAAGTTATTATATACGTATGTATGTGAGGGATGGAATATTAAATATTAAACTGAATATATAAGTTTGACAGCAATGAAGGGAAAACGTATTATTATATTTATGCTGTTGTGTAACGAAAATTGCAGCTTTTATATAACTTATGGGTGAAAACACAAAGTTACACGTGTGGTTTTAATTGTAATAAGAGCCCTTATAGTGCTGGCTAATTATAATAAATCACAAACAACACATAGGGAATGGACTTTGTTGCGTGGGATGTGGTTTAATAAATAATTCGTGGCATTTTATGGAAAAAATCGACATAATTCTTACTTACTTATACATCTAAGTCCAAGTTTTCAATTCAACTCTGTAGACATTGATGCACAATGTGTTGAATTTAGCTGTCTTTGCGTTTGAATGACTGCGGGTGGGACACCCTCTGCCGACAGCATGCTGAGAAAAGGGACTTGTGTGCAGCACATTAAATATTAATTGCAGATTGTGGCTCCTTTAATCTATTCACATATTTCACCAACTATGATTCAATGCCTGGCTAGAGTTAAAGAGTTCAGTGGAGTGTGTGTGTGTCTCCATGAAGAGATTTCAATGCCCATGGGCGCACACACACACACACACACACACACACACACACACACACACACACACACACACACACACACACACACACACACACACACACACACACATTAGGGTAGCTCCTACTGTTGGCAGCCTCCACTCTCCGCAGCTCTATTGAAAGTAAGATGGTGGCAGCAATATCCCTCGATACGTCTCAAGATCTATTCTGTATTTTTCTTACTGTTAAAACAAACGATAAGACTAAGAACAACAATATCTGTATCTGTATGTAGGTCTGTGTAGCCAAAGTCTGATAATCTTCTGTCTTTCTCTAGACGGTTTTTAAAACAGATCGATGAGCCGCTGTCACACGCTGCTGTAAATAATCACTGGTGCAGCAACAAAATAGTCCCAAAGAAATGCACTATTTACACCTGTTTGAGTGACATTTCTTTCAAAAACAAGTTTCCAGCTGCCTTAGGAAATAAATTAGCATTTCTTAAAAATTAAGAGTATCTGTGGCCAACTTCTAAATATGTATTTATCGTTATTATTTATTTATTTTCAGGACGAACAAATGAGCCTGTTATGAGACCGGGGACATTTAGAAGTACTGAGAAAAGGCCTAAGGCAATGTTGTTGTTATTACCCTTCAATATCGATCTGTTTGCACATTAATAACAACATATTTCTTTTGTAAAAGATGCATAGACACACTTGACCTTCCAAATAAATGAAGTGAAAATAATGAAAAGCCTGTGCAGGAGAGGAAGCTGCACAAAACAAAGACAAACAGGATTCATTTTACGCAACACAAATCATTCTTTGCATAACTACCTCTTTTAATAATTTATTCGCTTTAAACTGGAGCCTTTCCTCACTTTCATTCACTTTGAAATGATGAAGCACATCAATTATCTTAAGTTAGAATCCCTGTTAAAAGTTAGAAAAGTCATTTCTCTGCAGTAGGAACGGGAGAAGGGAGAAATGTGCTGCCATAATGTTCCTTACTCTTGGTTTTAACGCCCACACGGAACCAACGTGTCCACCATATCGAGCAAAATGAAAACAGCTCTTATTGGTAGACATGCGTTAGGAATACAGCCGTGATTCCTAGCTGTGATCGTGATGTGCTCGCGCTGAATTATTAAAACTAACCCCCGTAATGTAAGTCCACAGCGTTTGATCTGAAAAAGTTCTGCTGTCAGCTCCACTAAACCCAGATCTGTCATCAGAAACAAGCTCGCTGCGTCCTCGGCTCGTCGTTGAGGAGATGTCACAGCTTGCACAGCGGCATATTCTCGACATCGAGAATTGAGTCTGAGGGTAATGAGAGAGGAGCTTCTTACCTCCGCTGTCTGTCAGGAGGCTCGTTATCGCTGCTTTTCTACCGCCGGGCGACCTTGTTATCCCTAAATCCTGTCTGTTGTCTTATTGCTTCTAAGGGGGAGGAACCAGTGTCATATTAAAAAAGACTGGACAGTATCTATTCATAGGATTCAATCACGGTGCCAGGCCTGCAGGGGATTAGCCGGACATGTGTTTTATTACATTGAAAGGGAACATCTATGGGGTCTTGAGTCAGAATCTAACAATTCACAGATCTTCCAATCCAGTGGAGGGAGAGATTTCCCCTCTGACAGAAGATCATAACCTGGAGGTCATGTGTAACACCATCTCAGGATTGTCAGCAGGTTCTTATCGTTAAGGAAACTAGTTTGACCTTTTGACATTTGGATATTTCTCTAAGGAACATGGGAGGAAAGACAAAGTCAGGCTTATATACTGAGACTTCTGTTCCCATAAATGTAAAAGCCAAACCTCGTCACTTCAAATCTATCCTACTGGATTTTAACAATGTGATCACATGTTTATTTCCGATATTAATGCAGATCTGCTGTAAGCTAGCTAACGTAGCTAAGCTAGTCACTTCCAGCTTTGTACGTCACTTTTGAACCTCAGGATTGTCAACATTTTCTTATTTTTAAGTAAACTAGTTTGACCTTTTGGCATTTGGATATTTCTGTAAGGAACAAGCGAGGGAATGACAGACTTATGT
>NW_011358791.1:0-12279 GCF_000735185.1 Notothenia coriiceps | reverse complement strand
ACCAGCGACGTGCAGTCAGGGGAGGCAGAGCCTCACCTGTCATACTCCAATGTAACGGAAAACAACTAAAGAAAACTAAATAGTAATAATAATAAAATGTCTCCACTGATCTATGATGTAAGTGTGATTCATGTATGATTCCAATCGCTTTTTAAAGTCAAAATCAGCAAATTTGCCGAGCTCCGCTACAACTACGGGTAGCGATGAGAAGTGAGGCAGGGACGAGCTCTGCCTCTCGTAAGCCCACAGTAACTTGCTGGAGCGCGGGCACTAATTTAGCGCGGGCACTTATTTTGTGAGCGCGCTCAAGCCAGTTACTGTGGGGTGAGGTGAGGCACAGATGAGCTCTGCCTCACCTCAGAATGTGTCACCCCACAGAAACTGGCTGGAAAGCGGGCCCTAAGCGCATGCCTGTTACCATCTCACTGTAGGTCACCAATGTAATGTTTGTAGATCCCTTTATTAAATGTATCCTCGCCATCCATAGTCTCAAAATAACTTATTTAACGTATATATGATATTTAGGCTCGCTGGTCTCATCATATAACGGCAATGAAAAAAGCAGCAGGAGAGGCAGCCATAACCTCTGCCGCACTGAAGGGGGCGCACGTGAGCCCACAGGTTCTTGTTGCTACTGTTATTCTACGCAGAGACGGTAGACATAAACAACAAACTAGACTTTTGAAACTACAGGAAGATAAGGAGGACTTTTACAAAAAACGAATAGATTGTTGTCCAGAAGGAGAGCATGGACTTAATCTTCAAGTCAAGGTAAGACCACAATTGTAATGAAAATGGGATCTTACTAAGAAAGAACAATCCAATATTTAGATTTTGGGTATCCTTTTGTTTAACGGTCTGTTTAAAATGAATCGAAGCATCAGACTAAAAAAGCTTTTGAAAATAACCGAATATTTTGATTAAGGTCAAAATATAATATTTGTAAATCTGACTCTGAAAGAGTCAGTGCCTCACCAGCCATGAAGCTCACCGCACGTCACTGCGACACACCTAGGTGAGCCTAGTGATCGACACAAAACTAGTGCCAACACCGAGTTATCTCTAACTCTCCACTACACTTAGAGATATTCAGACCTTTTGAGATAATTAAGTCCAGAGTGTGCCCCTTATTGTGTGTGGCCTCCGTCACATGCTGAGTCAGTCCATAGTTATCAAGAACACAAAACAGTTCTTTAGCCCCTCTGTCGTGGGTGGGGGTTGCCAATATGGATGTTAAAATCACCAACAATGACTAGACTTCAATACACACTATAGACAGCAGTTCAGTAAAGTCATCAAAAAAGCTTGCACAGTGTTTGGGTGGTCTATAGATTTTTAGGAACAGAGCTCGAGAGGAGCATTTCAGCTGAAGGGCCACATATTCAAAAGAAGCAAAGTTCCCATAAGATGTCTTCCTGCATTGAAGGGAATCATTAAACAAAATAGCAACTCCACCTCCTTTCTTATGCATTCTTTCCTGTCTCAGATTAAGACATTTGTATTTGCTAGCTTTGTAGTAATGCACAGCCTAAGTGATGATAATCAACACACTGTTAAGCATACTGTTCAATGGTGAAAGAAAAAAAAGTATATATAAAAAAGAAAATTGTACATTGTCAATAAAAGTAATGACTGCACAGATATAAAACGGTTGTTATATTTGGATAGTAAAAACAAAGCATTCTTGTAACTAAGAATATTGGAAAATATAAAACATATAGAGGCAGAAAGCTTTTGATTTACTGACACATTATGCATTTTATTAAGCATGCCTGGTTTTAATACATCTGAAAAAGTTTATTTTCCTTTCAACCTGATCCTCCCATCTGGAGGCTGGGATGAAAAGACATGGACTTCATTTGCATGAAAGTCCCAATGATTCAGCTGTACAATTGGAAACAGCTGCACATGGTTTTTTGCACAAAGTCATAATTTGCGCCTTTTACTGCAACCATACTTTATTTATTGTCTTCATTGCTTTGTTTTAGCATATTTTGTTCTCCTTTCAACAGCTTTGATGTATGAACCAGATAAATATCTCCCTGCATAATGACCGGCATAATTCATTATGAAGCATCTACTGTTTTCTGCATTTCATTGTGGGGAGGATTCATAATAAAATAACAATGAAACTGCATTTTGAGAGTGTCCTCCCTCCATAATTTAAATGTGATTATTTCCTGTTAAAATTAGATAATGTTGTCGAGGGATATGACACAGGAAAGATATGTCTGTGTCTGTACAGTCACAGAAGAAAACAAATATTTAGTAACTTTTATGTGGGTCATTAATATTTAATTGTCAGTTTAAGGGTGCAGATGATGAACCATTAACAAAAACATTTTTGGGGCTGAAGTCCCTTGACAATAATAGAGGGAGCAAGGTTCTACTTACATTGACAGTAAAACTAATCAGAATATCAAACAAATTTGGGAACTTCCTTGAACTTGTACATTTAAATATCCTTACAAGTCTCTGATCTCCACTTGCAAAATCATTTAAATTACACTGTGCTCCCCCCTAAGACTTTGCCACGCACGCTTCCCCCCAGCATCTTGTTTTCCTGCTGCTCTTTGATCTTATAAGTAACTCAAATTATCTCAATGCTGCATTCAAGAAATAAGATTGAAATACCACTTTTTCACCAAGGTTAGAACCATATTTGCTGAGACACCGCTGAATTAAGAGCTGAATGTCGACTCGACATTTTCGTATACAGAAAGGTTCATGTTCACATTATTAGAACCTTATTATTCTGCCAGTATTCCTAAAGTAATTTGCAAAACATGTACACCTCTGGATTTCGTTTCAAGAATGCAAATTAAGCACTTTGCATTGAAAAAGGTAATTTAATATGACCTGCCACACAGTAAGTAAAAGGCTCCTTGGTGTAGGTCAAATTAATTGCAAAATGTAATGACAATCAATTTACCATCTGTTCATTAATGCTATGATACAAATACACCTGCACTTATTGGTAACTCACCTGAGTGATGCGTGCTTATCCAAAGTTAGTGTTATCAACACTGCGATGAAATTGTATTTTTATTCACTTTTCATGTAATACAATACCAAAATTGATGACTTCTGACAGTGCACACCAGTGATCACTGATTATGTATAAACACATATAATAATGTTGTTAAGTCATGGAGTCTTGCTAAAAGACTGGGTTTAAAAACACATTGCAGGAACATTCAGTAAACTACTGTCTTGAAGATACTTTATTTGGTAACATAATTCATATATATATTAAAAGACATTCTGCAGATAGGTGGTTATGAAATAGGAAAGCAAATAGATAGATGATAATAAAGGGATTCAAACTATATTTAAGGGCTTCCTCTGCATCTCAAGAAAGCTGTTTATTTCGTTTTAGTGCGTCTGAGATTATGGCCCAGTGTGACCTGAGTGAGACATAATGTAATAAAAGGTTAAGGATGAGCCATTCAGTGTGTAATCTGAGGTCTGCAGGGGCAATGTCTCTTATGTGATTCTCATAGTTAAAACGCTATGCTTCAGTCAAGAGGGAGTTAGGGTGATCTGTGGTGACCAACTTTAATCTTTGTGTGCCTATATTTAAGGACTGGAAATAAAAAAGATCTGTACACTGAATTTCTTACACAGGAAGCAACAGCTGCTGAATGCTGAGACTCCAGCTGAACCTAGCAGTACAAAAAAAAAAGCGAGTCGATGATGGATGATGTTGATACGGCAAAACATCCATACCTCACAGCGCCTTCAATGAGTGGTTCTCTTCTCAGAAAAATATACTATATCTTTCTATGAAACCTCTGTCTTTGTATCTCTAACCGGTCGCCTGGTCAGAAAGAAAGCATTTAGAGTCCACCAGTCTGCTCTTGACCAAACCATCAGAATGATAAAGTGGCCTGACAGCCGTTGAATAGGCCAGGATACACACCATCTTGCCATGGTGTAATCTTCATTGCCGGAGGTTGGTGAATGAGCAATAAAAAAGGACTCACTGTAGAAAGGAAAGTGGCCGGTCAGCATTTGCGATGTGCTCAACCATGTGCGGGGGGTCTTCTCACATGCAATCAAGACAAAATCGTGAAAATGGTACAATGGCAGCTCATATCTCTTTCCTCAGCTGATGCTGAAAAGGGGGGGTTTTGAAGCAGACAACTATTTCCCCTTTGCTTCACAGGAAAAAAAACAGTGTACCTGCAGTCCACACTAGACTGATGGTGAGGGTGGGTGGGGGCGGGCGGCTGACTTGGAAGACTTTGCTGCGACATCAGGCAGCCTGGTAGAATGGATGGCCTTGAAAGAGCTGAGTTAACATAAAACAGCCAGAGAGATGCATCATAGACCTGGAGCTGGAGGACATGTCTGTGCAGTGCCGTATCAGGGGGCCCGAACCGTGATTGGCTCTGCCTGTTGTGTCATTTGTTAACTTCACTCCTCACCCCCCCCAAAAAAACACAGTTAGCCTCAGAGCAGCATGGATAATCTTGACAAGAACGTATCAGAGGCATCTGTTAACATGGAGCGTGCCACTTTGTAATTTAAAGTGGCTGTTGTTGTTAGTGCAGTGAGCTGAGCCGTCTCCTCACAGCAGATACAAGGATGATGGGGAGACACACTTATGCTTTTTAGTATAGTTGAAATAGTTTCACTTTCTGCAATAGGACAGTTGTTGGACTTGTAATGTGTTCTATTTACTGGTGCCACAAAAAGTCAGATTGGAATGCTGTCCTTGTGTTTCTTTTTTATCACATACATTAAGGCTCTAGAAACCCATCGTCAAGGTTTAATCCTGAGTAAAGCACATTGTGTCTGTTTCAATGTACTTGTACTATACGCCAGTTACATTTAATTAAACTTGAAACCTTGGAAGCATAGCAATAATACATTTTTCAAACAATAGCCAAACAATAAGAACTTCAGCAATACTGTAAATACTAATACATATCATAAAGTAATATTAAATCCATATTGTGAAAAAGCTTACACATTTGTTGGGTAGCATCACTATTCATCTAAAGCAGAGTGGCTAAATAAAGATCCTAAAAGGCAATGAGAGAATCAAAAGGACTTTAAATGAGCAGAAAAAGTAGTTTTAAAGCAATAGACAAATATAGCTTGCTGAATTATAGGGATTGGCATACATTAAGAGTAAAAACCTTATATATCATCTTCGTGTTTAAAAAACATAAACATTAAATGTCACAGTCTTGGTTGCTGTTGTCATTGGTCTTTTTATGGTTTTGAAGTGATTATATTATGGTGTGACAAAACCAAAATAGCTGATGCAAGTTATAATAACATAAAGTTAGCCTATAAGGTATTATCCAAAGATTTAGTCTTACACAGTTTAGCAAGGATGCACAGAGAGGGAATTTAAGATTAGTGTTACATCCACATGGTAATAAAAACCAGTGTCTCAGCTATTTGGGTAAAGCTAATACTTATTTTAATATACCTCCTATTGTGAGTAAGGGCACCAATCTCCATCAGTTTCAAACATTTACCCTTTTGTTCTCGATGTAAGCCCATGGAGTTGCTTGACATGTATCATTGCACCAACTTTTTTGGATACACTCGTCTTATATTCTCATCCTCTTCTGATTATGCTCTCCCCAGACTGGCGTGGCAAAACCAACTAAATCAATGAAACAAAGTATTTCCTGTGAAAAGCGTAAGAGAAAAATACATGGGTCAGCAGACAGTCAATGATTTTCAGAAACTAAATAACAAGTGTAACACTCTGAAGAGACCTCGTTGGACCATTGCCACTACCCCAGAGTTGTGGGTTTCAAGTTCCAAGGCTTTATTGTCATTCGTACATTAGCTACAGTGTAGATATGGCAATGAAAAACGTAGGTCACAGGCTCCTCCAACAGTGCAAGGGTGTTAGTATAACAACTCTTAAGCAATTATGTATAAAATAGGAATAGACACTTAAAGCCCTGTCAGGATAATGAAAGGTTAAAAGTGCACTGTAATTCACTCAAGTAAAACAAATCTGCATACTTAATTAGCTTTTATTAACTTACATTATCTCTCTCAGAACCACAGACACAGAAATATGAATCCTGGATGTTTTCTGTTTGCCAAATTCCTCTCAAACACATAATACTGAAAGCTCAAAGAACCGTGCTGCAAGAGAGATATGAAATTAAAGCGGCTTGACTCGTGTTGACAGCAAAAAAAGGGGAAACGAAAGAGAGCAGGACACTCACTTGGGAGTAGTATATTGAGCCAGACCTTGAGGTGCCTTGCAGATCAACCCTTCTGTGAACCGAGGGGCTTATCACAATTTTAAAGCATCCCGTGCCCCATCTCACCCCTGACCCTGAGTCCAGACTCAGAGGCAGCCTCTCAGGAAGGTGTCCCCACTGGACTCATTAGAAATGTATGCTGTGTTTCTGTCAGGCACTGTGGACAAGAGGGTTTTGATCAGCTCTGCCAAAGGAAAGAGTTCAGCGCTGATATACAGAACTCACAATGGTGCCACCGGACGTTTAGTCAGGACATGTAACCCGGAGTTCAAAGCAAAGCTCTTTCCCCGGTGACTGCGCAATCTAGAGATGATTATTCTCTCTCTTTAGTGTTTAAGAAAAAGCATCTTCCCTCTCCCCTTGAAGGTTAATACTGTGGGTCGTTCATTCTCTGAAGAGGAAATTAAACACAGAGAGTAAGCCTTGAAATATCTGGGTGCATGGCTCCATTACTTATATCCCATAATACATCTTTGTATTTCATTATATCGTGTGCCTGCTTTCGTCCCAGTAAGCAGTCCAGGAGTCAAATACAAAGATAGCCGTTGCTAAGTAAATGGGTCCCTATGCAATAGCTTTTCATTTCGCCCCCCCCACCCCTCTTCATATTTTCTCAGTCAACCAATTGCTGGGCTCTGTGCATAAGAGCATCCTCGCTTTTTTTCTTCCCTAAGGGATAAAAGTCACCTTCTCTAAATCTCATTGAACAAAAAGTCACACGGAAAATAAAAGCTAAACTCTATATTCCGCCTGCACACAGAGTTCAAGCTTAGAGAACGGGGTTGGCACTTTTTTTGTTCTATCTTTGTCAGCAGGAATAGAGAGAGAGAGACAGTAAGGAAGAAGTGGAAGGAATGAGAAGCCAAGGCAGGGGTGTGAACCTTGAAATAAAGAATAGCCTTAATTTTTTCCAATTTACAAAGAGGCACATGTATTCAGTTGGAAGCAATTGACTTACTACTTCTCAGACTCCAGCTCCTTCAGTAGTTCCCTCTACCTCACTTACTGTACATTATTCACTCACACTCTTTGCCTCTCCTCTCTTGTGAATTGTGCCTCATCCAAGACGAAGGACCAGAATAAGTGAATCAGGTCATTCTAAATCATTGATGAGGCATGAGAGGCATAACAAACCCGAATCTGACAGGGGAGCTGTAATAAGCTCCAAACAGGTAACGCTGATGAATTTCGATTGAAGGGTATTTATTTCTCAAGGGCTTTGCTAAGCATGATCCTGCCCTTTTGGCAGAGCAAGGGTCCACAGCTGCTATTGAAAAACAATCCTGGGCTGACGTTATGAGGTAATAATGGTTATAAAAGTTTAATGTAGTTTATCATCATAGGCTAATCATGGTTTTCGTTTTAATTCCAGCATTTTGTATTCCCTATTATTATTTGTTTCCCTTAATATAAAACAAGAACAATCACAGAAAATAAATGCCAACAGCCACCATGTCATGCTAGCGGAGAGCATGGGATATTGATGCGTCCCTTGATTTCAAACGACGTTGCGGGCAATCACTGGCCTGACCACTGTTACCATGGAAACTCATGTGTTGTATTGTGGATTGACAACTGATACAATTTGTGGGCCGACTCACCTCTAAAATACAGACCAGCTCCTCATTCTGTCAAGCAGCCAGGCGAACGACTCGTACTATTATACTTCAAATGTAAAATTATATTTCTAATGCATGGCTGATGTCTAAAGCTGTCTGTACCTAATTCATTCATTTCCATCCATTTATTTTATTGAAACCAAAGCTTCAAAAAGAAAAGTCTGAGTGTGTGCTTCTGCCAAAATGTATCTTTTAAAGTTACTAAATAATCTATTTCTATACCTGCCAATAATGAATGAGCCTTTTTGTAAGAGCCTTCATGAACAACCTAAAACTCTGGCTCACCTCTGATGATTTAGGTTTTGTGTACAGTGTATTTTTATTTTATACTGTATAATATATATATATATGCCTTAAGAGGTTCACTCTATCTTTCTGTGGACAGACAACAAATGGAGCCATCTTTAAATTGTGCATGGACCCTGTGAGAACTAAAAGTAAGTATGGTGCTAAAGTACTATGGAGAATAAAACTGTGTGTTAAAGGTTAATACAGGGCTGAGAAATAAAGAGTAGAAAAATAGCAAGATGAATTATGTTTCTACATGATTGTATGTGCGCAGAAATATTCCTGTCATTATTCATAACAAAATCCATGCAGAGGGAGCAGTACTAGGAAATTCTAGAAGAATTGCAGCTAACTGTAATATTTTACCAGCACCAGGTGTAGACTTCACTTCTTAATAAATATACTATGCCACTGAATGACGCAAATTGTCTTCCTCCCACTATAAAACACTCACACATTCAGGTTTATAAATGGTGAATACTCTCTACAGACGTTTAGATGGCTTTAATTGTTTTAGTCTGCACCTGTTCTTAAGTGTATCTGGGATGATCAAATTATCTCCTGTGTGCTGTGTTTGTTTTGTTTTCACATCTCACTCTCTGTTTTAACCCTCCCCTCCTCCTCTTCCTACTTACCACATGACCATAAAAGGATTAATTACTGACCAATTCTCCTGCTCATTTATCCAGAAAATCTGCTCATCATCTTGTGCTCGCTATTGACTCTGATTACATGCACAAACAATGTGTTTACAGTTCTAAATGTACCCTTAATGAGATGACACTAAGTACAATATTGTCCACCTAACGAGCTCGTAAAAGTAACATGCCAGCGTTCTGGAGGCAGGATGTAATTGATGGAAAAGAACCGTAATTTGAAGGGCAGAGGAGGGAAGAGTGTGGTGATGGACTGGGTAACAACACATAAATTAAGTTTGGATACAATTAAATAATACATGACTGCAAGTACAATAAAAACTTGTACACTTTCTGATTAAATAACACAACCAAAGTATGCAAACCTTAATTGTATAAAACAGCAGCAATAACGGTTTCCTCCACTCATTATAGCCTAATGTGCTGTTTATTACATTTATGTTTCAAGTTAATTATCAAAGATTATTTGCCCGAATATACACTGCATCACTAGTTAGCCCTTTAAACTATGCCTTGCATTTATTTCTGAAATATAACTGCTATATTGTTGCTACCCTTAGTATTCAGTCATGTTTTCAGTTTACCTTTACATACATCAACTCTCACAAGTGTCGTTGACATTTGATTGCATTCATCAGTCTTCACTTAATGGAAGCATTTGTTTCCACTAACACTGCAGAATAAAGCATTGAGCAGAAGTGTGAACCTGGAGTTTCTAAGATGATAACGAGGGTAGAGGATTGCGTGTTGCACCTCTCCCCTCTCATCTTGCTGACTATGTCTCTCCCTCGTTGCCTGCATGGGCTTATTGACCCCTGAATAACAGAAGTTAACAACCAGGAAAATTATCGCCACAAAGAAATAAATAATTCGAAACAAATACAGATTAAAAAACCATTCACGCTTTATGTTTCCTCTTAATTGACCCTCTATCTCCACACTCTGTACTGTATCATTCCCTTACCAGCACCCTGATTCACTGAACATGGCCTAGTATTTCCACTGGTTGATGGGTTAATCCCCCCTCACCACCACCAACCCTCCTATTCTCAGTCTTATCTGGTCACCCAGGTGTGTAAGATAGGACCCACTGTGCAGTGGTCCGTTTGTAATGGTAGTCTGTGTTGTGTGCTCAGTCACCCTGCTGTTTCACAGATGCTGTGCTTTATCTGAAACAGACTGTGGTTATTATAGAGTGGGAGGTGGTAAGAGACACTGGTCCCCTGGGTAAATGTATACTGTGCAAGTGGATAAAGTCTGTGATTAACATACCTTGTTCCATTGTTCTTGCACTGCAACCTTTGCTGCATGTGTCCATTTAGGTGCATGCCAGCACACCTCTCACACACTTTGCAGAGGCACGTGTCTGTAATATAATATGTCGTAGCAACACAACAGTAGGGGTGACTTGATGTGCAATCATCTGGATGATCCAAATAGATTTGTTCCTTATATTTTATATAGGAAATCAATTACATGCAATCTGATGCATACACAACTGTGTCCCACAATACAGGATTCTGTAAACATTGTGCTTTCACTTACCATGCTCTGTCAATAGGTGTCTCATATGGCTGACAGAATAATTTGATTATTATACGGATTCACACCTACAGTATGTACCTGAGAAGAGCAACTGCTGGACTGAAGTCAATAATATAACACATGTGTTCATATGAGAGTGTATAAAGGCAGACTACTAATGTATATTAATAAACAGTGTATTTGTCCTTATATCAGTGCCAGAAACAGTGAAAATTGTAACAAAAATAAGTTCATTTTAAAAGACAAGATAAATAAATGCCACAAATATATTACAAACGATATTACATATATATAGCAAGTAAATATTTAAAGGATAGTTCAATAAGATGATATGTACCTCCTAAAAGTGCTTTACGCAACCCACATACACTTCAATACCATTGACATGCCTATCAAAGCAATTTGGGGTGAGGTACATGATCCAAGGACACTGACATATTGACTGCAGGGGCTGGGATCGGTTCGATCAAACAGCTCATTTAAACCCTGAGACTTTTAATACAAAATAATTATTTCCATTTTTCACGTGATGGTGCTAATGGTGGAATACTGTTTAAACTGTAAAGAGTATAGCAATGTCACTGAAGATCACATCATCAGTCCAGCAAGCTACTGTACAGTATATGCCAGTGCTTAATGTGCAAATTGTACCTAATTTTATGTTCACATATCAAAACACGTTGCTTGAATGAATGAGCCACTCAAAATGGTTGTAAACAAACTAATTGTCAAGAGATTTGAGCTTATTGTTTTGACAACAAATTCAGATTCAAGAATGCCCCTAAGCAAAAAATAAAAACACATAAAGCACAAAGGTTACTGCTATTTACATTTCAACCCTTTGTTGGTGACAAGATGACAGACTGTTCAGTTAACTTAACTTAAGAGAGAGAGTAAGCACTTTAGACTTCCGTTTGGCTTGTAAGCACAAAAGGAATGTGATACCTGACTTGTGGGGGATGAAAAAAAAAAAGCGTTTTCTTTTTGCCGAGTACACACTGACACTCGCTTACAATCACAAACACGTTGTACAGTGCACATGCTCGCTGTATACAGTGAGCATGTGCAGTAGATACACAGCTTTACACAGATAAATCCATCATGTTGAGCTATTATGCTGCTAGCGGTGCTGGGGAGAATTGCATGCCCCATCCCTCATCTGTGTTTTATTTCCTGCTAAAAATAAGAAGACAAATAAATAAGTCAGGGCTCCAAAGGGACTGCAGCTACACAAAGCTCTGACCAATAGATTTGAAGTCTCATCGGCTCCTGGGGTCAATTTGATTTTAAACGCGGCCCATTTCACTTTATTTGAAGAATATTGCATGGATAAATCAAACGAAGTAAGGTGATATGACAAATGCTATTGAATTCAAAGGACTTATGTGTGAGACCTGATAAAAATTCATGCTTCCATGTGCCCTCAAGTGTTGTGATTGGCTAATGCTATGTGGGAGTGCGGCACCATGTCAACAGGATCCTGTTTTGGTTGATAGGGAGAACAAGCCTGGTAGCTAATCTTCCTCATTACATACTCACCTATTTAAACGGGAAGCACTAAAAGAAAAAGATACCATATTAAGTTCACGCACAATGTCAATCCCCCCTTGTCTCACTTGCTTCTTTACCACTGTGAATAAATCATTTATCTGCATGGCTATATTCCTACCTTTGTGTCTGTATGTGTAAAGAAAACTGAAGGAAATGTTGAATCAGAAGAATTCAAGTACTTTAGATCAGTTTATAAATGTTTACATGGACTGCCCCCCCCTCCCTTAGGGGAATTCATCCACAAAAAACACACTGGACGCTGCACTAGGTCAGAAACCAGAGTAGACTGTCAGGTCCACTATAGACGGACAACTTTTGGACAAAATGTACACTCCATTAAAGGCAGCTCATTGTGGAATAGCCTCCCAACTGAGA
>NW_011358790.1:0-4349 GCF_000735185.1 Notothenia coriiceps | reverse complement strand
TTCCATTCTCCACATGGGCATTCACATTTTGTGGAGAGAATTCCCTCTTCCCCTGTAGATACCTGTGGTGGTGGGATTGTTTTATTATTTAAAATATATTTACATTTGTAATGCCTTCCCAATTATCCCTTTCATTCTTTATAGCCTACTGTATGTTTATTTCATGGATATTTCTGTGTTTTCTGGTGTGTAATATTTGCCTAATAAAGATTTCATGTGACACATAAAATGGATTTGTTGATGGGAATTAATGTGAATAAATTAACTCTAGGTTAACGGTACTCTTGCTATCACTACTCACCGACACTATAAACCTTGTCCCTCATGCTAGCCCTGACAACACCGGTAAGCACACCTTCATCTAGGCTGCACTGTTACGTGTCCTGACTTGTAGTGGTTCTCTCCTATCTACACTCTTCTTGTCATCTTTGTAAAACGATATCAGACTGGTAATTGACACAGCCATGACTTCTAGTTAAATTCAGTGTGGCTAAAATGAAAAGCTTTGTAAAAATATGCAAGCACGCGAAAGTCAAATTCAGCTTTATTGTCAAAAATTCTACATGTGTTATACATCCAGAAATATCGAAATATCGTTTCCCACAGTGTGACATGTATACATAAAACAAAACGGGCCTAGATAAACGTGGTATACATTAAACAAAACAAAAAGGGCCTAGATAATCGGAGTATACAGTTTAAAATGTTAATATATTTAAAGTGTTCAAAGTGCAGTTTCAGTGCAAGTCAGTTGAAACGATCTTAAGTTGGCGTGACGTTGAAGTCGTGCGACCCTGCTGCTGTACTGGCTTGTAGTTCGTTTATAGCATAACGTTAGCATTTCGCTTTTGGCGACTAGATTTATGATTCAAAAATTATAAAAGTAGGGTTGACATGTGGAGATTATCCGGCTGAACAAAACGTGATCCCTCTCTCAAATGTGTGTCAACCACAGACCTTATTTTGAGCTATTTTCCAAAATCCTATGGAGAATTTGCATTGGTTTTTCAAGAAGGAACCGGAAGAAGTTTACTTCCGGGTTTTACGACGCGTCACTGCGGTTCTCTATTGCAGCAGCAGATAACAACTTGTAACACTTGTTTCACTCATGACATACAGCTGTTTAATATTTATAATCTTTGCTTAAAGAGTACTCCATTGTGTCAGTATGTACAAGACACATTGCTGGAGGATTTTCAGGGACATTCATTAGTAGTCGATGAAGTCTAGTATGTCTAAGACTAGAAGTCACTCAGAAAGACAAGCCTCCACTAACACCATATTATTATTCTCTCCTTGCTGTAACACAAAACTCTTCAATGTACTTCTAAGTAAGGAGCTTCTGACAGTGGGACACTTGAACAGAGTAGAAGTCTTTATTGCCTTTGCTGTTATTCATCGTTGCACTCATTTCTGTTTTCTCCTGTCCTCTCTTTCTTTCACTGACAACAGGGTTTTGAACACACACACTATGTTGTGCCTGAGGAGAAGAGACTGGCAACAAAACAAACACTTGACGTGCAACAAAAAGCATGTCTGTTTTGTTTCTACTATTGGCATCGCAGCAGGAATGATCGCATCACAGGATGGTCTCTAGCTGGTTATAATTATTTTCAGCACAGCTGACTTAGAGCCACCAGCACGCACTGGCACAATACCATTGCAGCATAAAATATTGTCGCCTCCAACTATGTGTTTTGAGCTAGTTGACTTTGGTAAGCATGGATCGAAATGACAACACCTCTGTATATATAAAGGTAGGTAGCTTTTTACAAGGTACTTTTGCATTTATAATAGCTGGTGTGTATGTCTCCATATCGCCTGTCTAAACACTGGAAAGTGAAAGTGAGGTGCTGAGGGACCGATTGAATTGACAAAGCACTCTTCTGTAGAATCACTGGAGGGGAGACAGCTGGCTCTATCTCTACGTTTCCCCGAATCTCTTTTATTTCTCTCACAACCAACACTGCCTTAAGATTATGTGAGAAACAAACTTTCTGACAATGACAATTATATCCCTCTCACATTCTCTGACTTTGTTACTCCCAACTCTCTACTATAGGTTTTTCCTCACTTTACAGAGTTGTGGTTTTCTTAGTATTCTGGCCGTATTTTGTTTTTTTCCCCACTATCTCCGTCTTTCTCTGTCCCTTCCCTTCTCCTGCTGCTCTGGTGTCTATATATACAGGTTGAAAAAGTCCAGCAGATGCTTTGGACCTAACTCAGGGAGACATGACCTTATCACCATGGCAACTCTTTATAACCATGAAAGCCATCGTTACCTGGTCGAGTTGGCATGTGTGTATACTATTGCCATTTGAGAGGATTCTCTAAGGGTTTCCCCAATTCACTGTCCTTTTCGTACATCCTACCATGGGTTAATTTGGGTCAGGTCTATGAAGATTGCTAATGTTTTACTAAAATATTACAAAACCACAGCTGTGTTTGCAGTTAAAGTATTACAAAACTGCCATAGTGTGTACAGATATGATTAAAAATGTTTTCGACAAATCAGCTGTAATCTATGCAAAAGTAAAGATTAGTCTTTTTCTATGAATACCATCTGGAAACAGACAAAATGAACTATAATGCATTTTCTGCAGTGCCATGCTCATCAAAACAAGAAATCTGGCAGTAGAAATTTTAAGACAGACAAAATACATGGACTCATTAGTAAACAGCCAACATGTCACTCACACATAACAGCTCAGACATAAACATGAGCATGTGGGTGTACACATACAAAAAACAGATACTCTCGCCAACTGACAAACAAGTACATAGTGTCAAAACTATTCAAACACCTACACATTTGGTAAATTACCAAACAAGGACTTCTTGTTCCATCCCAATACATACAAACAACACAAACACAGCAACTTGCATGGCATATACTTCATATTGTTTAAGTTTCAAATGCCACATTTCCACTAAGCTCTACGAGCTCTATATCTGCTTGCCTTAAGCAAACGTTTCGGATTCAGTGAGTGTGCCATTTCAGATGATGTCACAAAAATGTAGTTTAGTCGAGCATACGCGTACTTTGCAGTGGAAACAGTGACCCCCTACTTTGGTACACTCAGTCCATCACCATACTTCTATGATTAGATCACTGTCACCTCTAACGTTTATGTTAAGCCAATGTTCTTTCCAAACATGAACTGGCGCGGTGCCATCTCCACACACAAAAGGACCATCTCCATATTCAACAGGAGAAACACAGATCCACATATCCTAGTCTACTACATCCACACAAACACCTCTCAAAAGCTTTAGCTTTATTCCTACCGTCTTTGCGGTAAAGGTTGATCTCCACTTTCCTTTCCTCCGATCCCAGCAGGGCTTGTGCCATCTGTGCGATGGCCAATCTCTTGGTGTCAGGTCCATACAGGAAGTTACACGTGCATGGCTTTTGCATGATCTCAGCACGCGAGTAACCACACATGTGGCAAAAGCCATCATTGCAGAAGATGATGGCGCAGTTCTCCACTCTTGCATTGGCGATGACGAACTTGCGACCTGTGGACAGAAGGAGAGAAGTTTCGTTTTTAAAGAAGCAACAATACCAATATCTAATCAATGATATTTGGGGTTTCCACCAGAGTAATGTTAGCGGCACATGGGGCATAGCATTGGGACAGTTTTTCTGTGTACTTTTAAGATGTTAAAAAGTACACAGAAAAAACTGTCACAACAAATTCCTTAAAGAGCAACTTGCAGGTTAGAGACACCAGTGAATAAATGTGTAGGAAAATGATGAATACACTAGATTTTCCAAAAACATACAGAAATATACACTACAGTGACATCTGGCGTCGTTTTTGTAAAACATTTTCACTGCTGCATAAAAAAGCCTCGGCACGTGACCTCCCGCGTGTGACGTAACATGGGGGAAACAAGGGGGAGAGCGGCCGGTCTAACGTATGAATAAACATGGATCACAATGCTAGTTTTGACACAGAAGAGGTTGAAAATATATATTCGAATGCATATGATTATAATTATGAGCCTGCTAGGCGTCCAAGAGACCAGGAGCAGCCAAGGATTAGAATAAATAACGGCCATCGGAGAGAAATGGAGCTTTGGTGTGTGGAGAACCAGTGGAGAACAGAGCAGCTGTCTTGGTGAGTGACCGGCGTTAGCATGTTAGCTAACGTCAGTCACATCACAACATTGTAAAGTTAGCGATCATATATCAGGCTATAACTAAAGTAGTATTGATAATATAGTAACGTTACTGGCAGGACTGTTGATACTGATCCATAACAGAAACTAATGCGCAAGTATCAGCCGTATCTCGCGTTACCTAATGCAACTCCACACTACGGTGCTGTGTACCGGAGGGGAGA